>NC_039278.1:19207004-19261447 GCF_003368295.1 Carassius auratus | reverse complement strand
TCCCCGGGAAAAGGACGCAAAGTCAAAGACAATACCGAACTCACCAAGCTGAATCCTCAGCTCAGGAACAACCTGTCATCATGACCCACCTGCTGCATGACCATCACGATTCACCTGTCATCTGCCCATCCGGATGATTGCCGTCCGATGATGTCCACACAGGGACTTATCTGACGAAAGGGGGAGATGTAACAGATATGCAGGTCAGCGATTCATGGGTTAAATTCTGTTTTATAAATTCAGACTGTTGGTACTAAATGCCAGCCTGGCTGGACTTAAACTATTTACGATGCCATGCGAGCTTCAAAGAAGAAACGAAAACCCCCAACCCAAATTCTTCCAACACTGGAGACAAAGGAAACTTTTTCGTATAAGTTCCTTACTTTCATTTTATTATTAATATGTATTTTAATTATGTTTATGGATTGCATAAAATGGTTAATCCTTGTTATGTGAAGAGTATAAGTTTGCAAGCTTATACTTTAGGAAATGTCTTTCCTCACTTTAACTTCCTCAAGAGAGCCATGCTTCTGCAACCCCCACTTTTGCAGGTCGTAAAGTTTACGACCACACAGGACAGGAGAGAAGCCAAGTCACTGGCTTCTTTTGAACAATGCATTCTATGGAATGTATTCATTAACTTTCTGTTTTCATGTTTTATAAATGTATTACGTATTCCCTTTTGGTACATTTAGATGTTTCCCAACATCTGCAGTGTTATCATGTGTTAAACAAATCTTTAAATGTGTAATTCGATCTAAAAATTAGATCTTTGGTCATATATATATTATGTCTAGTCTTGTTCTAATCGTCATGCTTTGACAGACCCATTTATCTAGAGCAAAGTAATGAAAAATGTATTTAATCTGGAATAATGAACTTGCTTTAATAATTCCTGATGAAATCGGACAGGCCCTAAATCATCAGGGGTTTGTCTCAACCGAGACAAAGGAACTTTCCCCTCCGCTTCAGATCGCGGACATTCATTGGATGCTCCCTCGAAAATGGGCGTGAACTATTTCAAGCTATAAGAATTGACCAAACAAGGTCCACCCTTCTCTTTTTGCTCTTCTTCCCGTTCTCCGTTCTCGGACACGTCGCTCCGCGCGGCCTCGGGCCGCGCTTGGTTCTCCTCCCCCCTCAGCACACGGACTGAGGAGAGGAAAGCCATTTTCATGGCTCATTTGGAAACTTTCCTTTTCGTTTCGTTCTTTTTCTTTTCTTTACTAAGTTTATTCAACTATTCGCCTCTCCACACAATGAAGACGAATTCTGGAACATTGTTTGTTGAACCTTTCAAATACCGCGCGAAGATGAACGAACACCTCTTTGCAACAAAGGAACACGTGACTCCACGCTCACGCCAAGATCCAGCGCAGCTTGCGCGCGCGTCACACGGCCTCCGCCCCACGCGCGCAGCTTTCAAAGGGACCACGTGACATCACACGTGCGTCGCCGGTACCACGCTCACCCACTGGGCCATGCAAGTATCGTTTTCTATGGAGATTTAAATGCTGCTTTAAAGTGTTGCTATTATTTTGATTCGGTTGTTGGTTCCACTAAGGTTTACTGACTGATTTTCATACCTGAGCTCATTCTGTGATCTCTCTCGCTTTCTACACTTCTCTCTCTCTCTCTCTCTCTCTCTCTCTTTTATTTGGATTCCGTTGTCTGTAAATGTTTATTGTCTGTATTTTCGTACGCATATTTACTCTGTGTGATTTGTAGTTTTGATGTATTACTAGTTGAATTATTAAAAACTCATATATTAAAATGATTGGCTTTGGACTCCACCCCACTCACATTACGAGTCACTGAAATGTTTTGGTCTATAGCTACAAGCTCTAAATTTAGAAACTAAATTTATCATAAGGATAGGATAATATTTTCATGGCCAGAGAATACTTTTCCTTGAATTATAAGGCGTGATAACTTTATCGAAAATTGATAAGTCTACAGTGGTGTGCAGGACATACCACGGTTTGATCTGCAGTAATTTATAGTAAGAGATATCACAATAATTGATATGAAGAATGTAATATTGACATATTAATGAGTAAATTACAGTGCCCTGTGATTAGTATTGGTATTGGCAATTGAGCTATTTTTCATAATCAATAAAATTAAATGTAACTGTCATCTGATATATATATTAATCAAATTCTTGATTAATTATTCAAATTCCCTATATATCATTTGAGTTAATTACTATGTAAAACTCATTGTTGTTACAGTGAACATTTACTTATAACAGCTTTCTGTATCTGTGATTCTCTGTCTGAACTGTTTAACTGTTCAACCCTTTTAAAATGTCCCTCAACTACTAACAATGGGACTGTTTTGTATTTCCCCTCTCAATGGCTTTGCTGTAGTTGAAGCACAGGACAGTAGATCCCCGAAAATCACTTTAGAGCCCTTCTTTGCTGATCTCCTTTCTGTGATCATGAGCTGTCAACATCCCCTCCTCTCCGTCCCCTTGTCCATTGCCTAATTTACACTTGCAGGATTTAAAGCGTCGCCAGCCATTTGCACCTTTGAGGAACCTCCTCAAACACGTTGAAACAATCTCACCCTCACACGCTCAGCCGTGCACCCTCTCGCTCTCCCACACATGCATCTCTGAACACCGGCTCAGTCTTTCCGCTGCATCCTACACGCAGAAACACCGAAAAAAACACAGGCACACATTCTCATTCGCCCCAGAGGACTCTCTTGTGAGCAGTTCCAGGTTGTGTGCAGTGTGTGTCCTGACTCCTGGGTATGTGCCAGATGGAGGCCGAGACCAAGCGTAGGATTCATTACCCAGAGCTTTTTGTTTAACACATCTCCTCCTCTCTCCAAGCTAACAGTAATACTTTATTTGAAAATCAACAATTGGGCTGCAGTGCTTGCTCTTTTTCATCACTGTTATATCACACTGTTGATTTACACGCCAGATGACATATTTCCCATGATTTTGTCACATGTAGCTGGAACGGACAGCAGAGCTATTAAAAATGCTGTGAGTATTCAGACTCGAACTGGAAGAGATCATACAGAGGAATAAATGGCGGATATTCTTTTATGTTTTAGAAGAAAAGTCACCTATGCTCACCAAGGCTGTATTTATTTGATCAAAAATATTGTAAAAACTAGCTGCTAAAAAATTTTCTGATATAAAGTATAATAAATAATAATAAAGGTTTAACGTTATAAAAATAAAAAAGTAATTTGTTTCATATTACAACTGTACAATTACAATACTAATATTTATGTTTAATTTCTGTTTTCAGTATTTATTTATTTATTTTTTTGACAGAAATATACAGGGAGTACATTGTGTAATATTATTACAATTGAAAAAACCTTACCGACCACAAACTTCTGAAGGGTAGTGTACGACTAAAAATGTTGAATGAACATGCATCGGGTTGCTTACCTCAGTGAGGTGAGGGTTGGGGTTGAATCCGCATTGGTTGCACACCATGGAGCGGCATTGTGTGCATGTACTGCAGTTTGGCTGGCCGTCTGTGGTGCCCGTCAGATCTGCGGTCTTGCACACCGGACAGAGCTTTCTGCTGGGCATGGGTGCGATCTGGGGTAAAGAATAGGGCGAGGTGGGAGCGCTGCTTCCAGGAGAGACGGGGTGTCCACCTTTGCTGCTCCCCACATCCACCTGGAGGTTCTTTCCGTGCAGCCTGACCCGGCCCCTGAGGCTGCGTTGGTGCTCCGGGACCCGGGTCCTGCACCTGGCGGACCCCCAGGTTTGGGTCCCATGCTCGGGTCTGTCTGATTGGGTTTGCCTTGGATACTGTGAAAAGAGATTAAAAAAAAGACATCAGAGTGTGAATTAAAGCAGAGGTGTGGCATATGTTTGAAATCAGTGATAGCTGAACACTTTGTTGGATCCATCTGCCCAGGGAGATTTAAAGAGCTTTATGCCTCAGCTTCTTAAAGTTTTTTGAATGAGAATAGAGAGATAAATCAATACAGCAGGGACTTTTCACACTTCTCCAATAAAATGTGAAACTATTATCTGCGGTGACAGGGGTTTCCTCTTCAGATAAGCTCATTTAATTGTCGGAAATGTTCATTCTTGAACTTTGACCTAGAACAGAAGCTGCTTAGTGGCAAAGTGACAAAATGATGGCTATTGTAAATGGTTTGTGAAGAAGACTTCACAACAATACACTGTTCACAACTGACTGTACTACAACAATAAAAAGTATTAATTATTATTATTTCTACGATTAGAATATATTATAATATGATAATTGTTATAATATCAGATATTATTATTAATAATATAAATATCATATTGTTAAAAATAATATAAAACATAATAATAACAATAATAAATAAAACATGTTATGTTTTTCCAGTGTATTGTCATTAATATAAAAAAATATACTGTTGTATAATAATAATGCATGTTTATACAGTAGTCTAATTTTAATTAAGTTATAAGTGTGATTTATTGTCATAATAAATTAATGTCAATTTATTTAATATTGATGTGTTGGTGTCAAAACAATCTGTTTTTGGATTGTGCACTTATGCATTAACCCTTAACTGTCACCCATCCCTTCTGTGGGAAGCCTAAGGTTATTTCACTATTTTACAATTAAATCCTAATCATGACAAACTATAAATCATTGAAAAAGTCTAAGACTCCCAAATAGATATTTTACCTTTTTTTTTTTTTTTGTTTAAAAAAGTTGCCTTTTCCCCATCACACTTTAGAAATCATCAGAAATTATATATCAATTGAAAACTTAAAATGTCAAAATTCATCTTTGAAACTCATTTTAAAATCAGACATTGCATTGCAATGCAAATGGGACATCAAAATCATGTTAAAAACTGTTTTCGTTATGTTAAAAAATGTGAGTGACCGTTTTAAAATAATCAATATCAGTATAGGTTATAAGTTAAGCAAACACCACAAAAAAAATATAATGTAAAACATCAGCTAACAGACAAAAACAAAATAGAAAAACAAATAAGAATGTTTGGCATGAATCAGAAAAAGCAAAATAGTTGGATGACAGGATGCAAAAATGGACCCTGAAGGAGATCTCACAGGTGAAAGAAATCCTTTCAATAGAAGCATTTTAATGCAACTGCTGTTTACTGCACAAACACGCTTTCAACCACAAGAATCTCAAAAATCGGCCACTGACAGTTTGATCACACTGTTGCTGTACTAAATCATGCTGCAAATTTGTTAATGAGCATGTTTCTTTAGAAACTTCTGGTGAAGGTGAGCATATGAGCAGTGAATATTCTTAAGCATATCATCAAAGTTCTCTATTTATTCTTGTTTCACTCATACAACTGTCATTGGCACCTTTCAAACCATTATCAATAAACATTATGCAAATCCCAGAGATGACATGACTAAATCTCATCCAGATGCCTTTATAAAACAATACAATTACTCAAGCTCAGCTGATGCTGAGATGCTGAATGTGTGTCCTGTTAAAAGACGAAATGCTTTAGTATGAATATGAGTCAAGGAGTCTGTCATAAAGAAACTTGTTATGATTGCTTGTTATCAACTTTTTTTAGTCTACTAGTATGTTTTATTTATGATCAAATACACGGTTGTATGACAGCGTTTCATTTGAGATTACTAAACAATATTGCCATTTTCACTGTTACTTTTTCAAGAATATTTGACAAAATCTAGTGGTGCCCTAAACTGATGAAGATAAATACGCAGAATTCATATTTTTATACCATATATATATATATATATATATATATATATATATATATATATATATATATATATATATATATATACACACACATTTTAAAATATAAAAAATTTGTTTAATTAGAGCAGAATTTCTGTGACTCAAAATGTAGAATAAACAAATATTAATTAACTAGTTAAGTTTCTCAAAATAAAAATGAATAATTTCATGAAAAACCATTTTACTAAAACAACAGAGGAACATTTTAGCAGAGCATGTTTACTGTATCATTTCGCTCAGCGGCAGCTGCTTCTTTGAGACAAAACCAGCACACATATGGACATCAATTACATTTTACGGATCCCATGTGTGTTTCATTTTTGCTTCCTCACATATTTTGTCCTTTTCAATTAAGCCTAGTTGCTGAATTTACAGCTGCCTGCTTTCTAACTTTCACTTAAGCTTCTGTCAAACCCTTTCTTGGCATCCTTCTCTCTCTCTCTCTCTCTCTCTCTCTCTCTCTCTCTCTCTCTCTCTCTCTCTCTCTCTTTTAAAGTGCCCAAGTTGCCTATAAAGGCATGAAGTACCCTGTGCAGACTTTCTGCTACTCTGAGGTTGTTCCTCACATGTCAACAGAAGTAATGATTTTCTTTTCTTCTTTCTTCCACAGGCTGGTGCTGGGATTAGCGAGCAATTAGAAGAGTTTAAGCTTTCTCTATGGCCATAACTGTCTCCAAAGAGCTGGCAATCACAAGTGCACGGAGATACACACAGAGAGCCTCAAATGCACACATAAGACATTTTAAAAGCTTACACTTTGTCCGATTCTGAGGAGAAACAAAAAAAGTATGCGAGAACTAAAATAGCAGGTTTCACAGTAACGGAATCAGGCTGAGACTTCCTTGTGTGTGTGTGTGTGTGTGTGTGTGTGTGTGTGTGTGTGTGTGTGTGTGTGTGTGTTTGGAGCTGTGCTTGGATCGCTCTGCTGTCTGTCCAAGAATATTTTCAGCACCTGGTCCATCTTTATATGCAAGCCCTGAAACTGAGACACGGCGAAGCGGGAGAAAAGTTCATTATTTGAGTGTCAGCTTAGTATTCGGTGATGAAATGTAATCTTAGTCCAAACAGGGATGCAAAGTTGCTTCCCAATATTCAATTTACACACTATATTGACTTCAAAACAGTTTAGGTTTAGGTTTACAAGTATTATCTTTTAGCACAATATAATCTTTCAGAATATTTAAAGGTGAAGGGCATCATTTTTCTATATTAAAAGGCTTTCTCCTACCCATGTCAATACGTAGTGAAATATAAGTATGCCATTTGAACAACATCAGATTAAATAAGTAAAATATGCTTATGCTGCATTTAAATGTCAACTCCACTCTTGTACAGTATTTCCACACTTATTTTTCAATAGTGACTAACTGCTAACTGCTTACAATTGAATAGCTTTGTTTCTGTCTTTACAGATAAGCCATTAAATATGCAGAAAGCATGATTAAAAGTTAGTCTAGATTAAATGACTTTTGTATGTCTTAATAGGCAAAAAAGGTTCCTTTGAACTTGGCTCAGTTATACTGTTCAGAGGTTGCTGCTCTCAGCCCAGCTAAGTATTGTGTTTGTCTCAGATGCCTCTACAAAAATTATTTTGCGAGACATAAAAGTAGATGCAAATCAGAGAACTACAGCTCTATAAAAACAATAGTAAAGCATGGGTTATTTGTTCTAAGAAAAATAAAATAAAATAAAATTAAATTAAATTAAATTAAATAGTACTAAAGGAAACCTATGCATATTTTTCCAACAGTAAAAAGAGAGAGGCAGGAGACTGATATCCAGAAGAATCACTACGATAGTCATTTTAAATAGCATACAATGTATACAAATGCTTTAGGATATATTCTCTTTGGCAGAAATAAGCTCATTGACATACTTCAAATAATTTTCATCACACAGTCGATGGTTTTCTGCTGAGGGAATTTCATCATCTCTTTATATTTATTCAAATAAGAAGAGTTATGTACCCAGTACACTCTGAGGTATTGTTAATATCAGTATGCACTGAGTATATCTTAAAGGGGGGGGTGAAATGCTATTCCATGCATACTGAGTTTAGTTGGATTCCCATGCTAAACATGGACAAAGTTTCAAAAATTAAGTTGTTCATTTGAAGGAGTATTTCTGTTCCAAAATTACTACTTCCGGTTTGTCACAAGTTTCGGAAAGTTTTTTTCGAGTATGGCTCTGTGTGATGTTAGATGGAGCGGAATTTCCTTATATGGGTCCTGAGGGCACTTCTGCCGGAAGAGCGCGCGCTCCCGTATAGCGAGGCTGAGCAGCATAGACATTTCACTGATCAGAGCGAGAGCATCGCGAAATGTCACAGAAGTGTGCCAGGGCAAGACAACCCTGCACAGATTACCAAAAAAAAAAAAAAACAGCATTAAGGGACCAGTGGATGGAGTTTATTTTTACAGAGCATCAACGGAGTTGTGCAAGTGTTTGTGTTTGTTCCCCTGCATTCGCAAAATGCTTGTTTTATAAACAAGATCCAGTTTGACACCGGATTTGCACATCGTTTATTTCTTAAGGATAATGCAGTCCCAACGAAAAAGGGTCACGATCGTGTGTTGGAACCGCAGGCGGTGAGTAAAACTGCTTCAAATATCTCTGTGTTGTTAAATTAGCTATCAGCGCGTAAGCACATCAAGTAAACAACATGCGACGTTGTCATCAAACTGCACTTTCCACATGTACAGCTTAAAAAAAAAAAAAAAAAAGACGACAAAGTGGAACTTAGTCATTTTCCAAAACCGCTAAGCAAATATATACAGTTTCAGTACATACCACATAGAGACACCTTTGCTGATGCTGCTCTTGTTAAATTTCAGCCTCTGGATCTGTGTCACAGCTTACAAACGCTCTCAACGCAAAAGCCTACTGGCACTCGTGATTCTTTAGCTCCGCCCACACGTCACGCCTCCAGCCACTCGTGTTTTTCCGGGAAAAATCGGTACAGACTATCTTTCTCTTATAAATATAATAAAACTAAAGACTTTTTGGAGTTATGAAGGATGCAGTACTACTCTATAGGTACTCAAGATTAACAGGATGTTGAGTGAAAATGAGCATTTCACCCCCCCTTTAAATGAAATCCTGAGGCCTAGTCTGAACAGAGCACGCTATGCATTGCCACAACCGAACAACAGGCTACACCAGCTAACTCAACGTCCATTGTCAAAGTCAGACACAGGACTGCTACACAACTACATAACCTTCTAAACTGTAATAATAATTTACAATATTACAGTTTTACTGTATTTTTGATCAAATAAATGCATTTTTGGTGAGAATAAGACTGTTTTTACAGATCCAAATGATCTGAACAGTAGTGTAGCATAGTATACAAACAGGAAACAGTCTATAACATTGTTTGCTAGCATACCCTTGAGGCCTGTCTGTCACTAATAGCTTTACAGATTTAAACTTTGACTGTTAGTAAGCAAAACAAGCAAGGCCTTGGTTATTAACAGGGTGACTCAATACACCATAACTTGTACTTAATCAAGAAGTTATTGTGCCTGCTATGATTGATTGTCTCATTAACTGAACCATGTACTTCTTATAATCATCTAGTGCTCAGGTAATTATTGCTGAATGCGGAAAACAAAGAAAACATAATGGAGCACTGATTAGAAATTTCTACTCTGTGTCTCCATGCAGGTAACCATTGTACTTTTTGTGGTCCTTATATTCAAAAATACATGGCAGAGGTCGATATTTACACATTTCACACTCAAACAATTAAACTTTCTCGATCTAAACAATACTGTTTATCTGCTCAAACAGAAGAACAGCGGAAACAATCCGGAAGGATGTGCAATAATGAATAGCAATTCAAATAAGGAACATGCTATAGACTAACTACTGACTACAGACTAATTAAACTACTGTTTAATATAAAAGCAGTATATATGCAGCATGACATTCTTTTAATCCTAGCATTCTAAACATAATCCTAAACTGGGCAAAATCGCATGTACAAAGGAGCTTAAAGTGTTTCCCCGGACAGGAGTGTGCATTTACTGTAATGCTGTCTTCTCTATGCAGTCCGTAAAGGGGCTAACAGCAGCCTTAGACAGCCATGTCTGCTGGATCAGATTAATTTGGATCCGTAGTGCGGAGCAGTCCCCTTCACTCCTCTCTCTATTGCACAGAGTCTATGTTAACACCTCTGATGAGTCACAGAATGACAGAAGGAGAGTACAGAACCAGTGGGAGTCAGCTCCACATGAGAAGAACAGGCATGGGTGAAGCCTTACAAGCTGAAATCATGTCTCCTCTCGCTCTAGATACAGTCCTGTGAGGAATACTGCACTATACTGTATACTATAACTGTATACTTCTTTGTGGAGTGAGTCCTATACTCCTGTAGTGCATTATCATGTGTGCTTTATGGTGTTAAAGGAATACAAGAGTAAGTTAATCTCAAATCTGAATCATTTTTTCCACTTTTTCCTTCTTTTCTTTGAAAAAGGCACAACTATGGGTTATAGTGAGGCACTTACAACAGAAACCAATGGGGCCGATAAACATTAAAACGCAATAGTGTAGAAACAAGATATAAGCAATATGAAAGTTAATATGCTTTCATAAAAACCTACGTACTAACCTACTTTGTGTGTAAAGTTTTCATATTTAGCAACATTGCCTTGACTTCTAAACCTCATAAATCCAAACAGCCTTTAAATGACTATAACATTGATTATTTAAACATTTTTACAGCTCACAGTTTTTACAGTTTCAAGACAGGAATTATTAAAAGTAATTGTATAACATTACAAAGCTAATTATAACTGATACAGACTAAATCAAATCTATGCATTAATATAATTATTACAAGCATAAAGAAACCCTAACCTAACCATATAAAACAGTTATTATAAAAAAAATACAATAAAATAAATTATATATTGTGGTTGAAATTTTACATACACTTTGCAGTATCTGCAAAACAAAATAAGAGAGATCATACAGAATGCATGTTCTTTTTTAACCACTGACCTGAACGAGATATTTCATAAAAAAGACGTTACACATAGTCCACAAGAGAAAATAAAAGTTGCATTTATAAAAATTCAACTCAATTCAATTTAATTCAAGTTTATTTGTGTAGCGCTTTTTACAATACAAATCGTTAGAAAGCAACTTTACAGAAAATTATGTTTCTACAATATTTAGTAATAGCTTATAAGTGGTGACTGTCCGTTTGTGCACGTATGACAGGATTTGTAGAAAAATGTACAGGTCGTAGTCAGCCAGATGATGAACATTATTAATATTATTAATAATTAATATATGATTCAGTTACACTTGTAGTAATATTGTTAGGTATTTGTATTTGTATTTGTTAGTCAAAACCAATTTTTTAACTAACATTATGTCACAATTGTCTCCTTAAAGTGTATGGCACTAAACTCCTATGTATAGTACTATACTCTAGCATTCACTTCTATACTTTAGTGTGGAGTACTATATGCCTATACTACTGCACTGCAAATCAGACAATTATTACTTGTATATTGACTCACAATGAAGATGTCATGCTGGAACTGTATGGTTTGAAGGCCAGGGGAACAGTGAACATCTAAAGATTAAGAGTTCCTATGATGAAAGAGGTCTAAAATGGGAAGATTTGGCGTTAACCTTTTTAAAATTGGCCTTTCGACATGTGGGCTGGGGTGCATGTCTATATTCTATGTTTTCTTCCGAGGCTTAATAAATGGAACAGTTTAAAGACACTGAGCGGGAGTGTAAAGAGAACGCTAAAAGAATGCCGCAGGCTCACAAAGAACATTTATTCGATTTTTGTGTCATTACAATTCTGGGCCCTTTTATGAGGGTGATGTTTGGGGGCTAAGACAGCGATGCTCCTATTCCATCTGCTGGGAAATAAAGTACCGGATACCGTTCTATCTCTCCATCCATCTCCCTCAATTCTCCTGTCTTTCTCTTCATCCATGTTTCACTAATAGCACAAACAACACCTACACACTCCTCTGGAAAGTCCATGCAAACACACTAATAGCTTCTGGTTCCTCATTTTGGCCGTCAGTCAAAAGAACACATTCTGAGTGTTTGCCATTAAAATTCTCAAACATGTCGACTGTGAAACTAATTTCAAGCTGTCGCTTTCACATGCAATTTAAAATAATAATATACAGTAATAGTATTTTTTTTATCTTACAGACCCCAAACTTTTGAGCTAAATTATATAAATCTTTTATATGAATTCAAAACATAACAGTGCTAAACAACAGGAGACATTCATTTCGCTACAAAAAAAAAAAAAAACGTAAAATGTTGCACAGGGAGTTCCAGGAATACAACTCAACTGAATCTTATTTTAACTGATATTATTTTAAAAAAGAAGAGGTACTGTCATAGTAGTACTATGTTTCTCCCCAACATCGTTTTTTAAAAAAAGCCCAAATGCTGTGAAATGGTTTCAAAGATTGACTTCAGCAAACATCAAACTCTGAAAGCAGTTTTAAAAGAGTTTGGAGTGAAAGAAACCCTTGAGATGATTAGCGCAAGGTCTCGCCTCATCTGTAGGCATCTCACACACTTTGCTAGTGAATGATGAAGTGTCTTGATATGGTACATAAGACATAACACCACTCTGTCAGACAAAGGGCAGATGCAGTCATTTCACACACTGTATGATGGGATGACACTGTACAGAAAAATCTGGACAAATAAGTACATCAATAAAAATATGGGACGTAAACAAGAATAAAAATAAATGTCTGAGTCTCACAATGGCCCATGAGAAAAACAAATGTTTCCCCTGCCCAGGTTGCAATATCCTCCATGGGTTTGTTTTTCCCTCAAACACTCACGCAAGGCTACAACTGTGACTACACACCCATTTCAGAGGTTTAATGATGCTGGTCAGACACAGACAGACTGCCAGTACGTTCAGCAGTAACATTACTGCTCTACAAATGCATTTGTGCATTTCTAACACGTCCAAACAGATTCAACTTTAGCTTATGAACAAACCAATCAGACCATAGAGAAACTCTGACATAAAGAATATAGTCTTACTGTGAGAGGCCTGACAATAAAAAATGACAGCTAGGTCATCCTACTGCAAGAAATACATTTAATTTGCATCACTGGATTGTAAATCGATGTTTCAGGTCGGATACACAGTGTATCTGCACTTCAAAACACTTTAGACACAGTTGTGCAAGATACAAACAAGTCTTTCTTGTAAGACAAGGACGTCTAGCATATTATCTGGTATATAACAATGGGTGTCAAACGGCAGATTGCAAAGAAAAATAATGCTAAAAGCAAAAACTATAAAGGAATTAAACGTATAAGCATGATTCTTTTAGGATTGGAGAATAAATGGGATTTTTAAGTCTAACAGTGGAGGAGGAAAGTCTCCACACATGTTTTGGCGTTGATGTCAAAGGTTGTGCATTCCAAAAAACTTTACAGTATTTGGACACAAATTCATTACTGTAGAGACAAGTCATGTTATAATATTATCAGATCTGTATCAGTGGGTTACAGGGAAAAAGCTAATAAATGCAACTAATCTTATAACTGTGCATCTTTATTGGAAAATAAAAGCTTTTAAAATGGAAGAGGAAACACATTCCAGATGTTTTGTTGTTGATGACAAAGGTTGTGCATCCGATCAAAATATACATTATTTGGGCACAAATGAATCTGTTACTGTAGATGCTAAACAAGTTATATTACCCAATCTATAACTGTGGTTCTCAACCAGGGTGTTGGAGGGGAAAACGCAAATTATATACAATGCAACTAACTCTATAGTTGTGCATATTTAGGAATGGACAATAACTAGTCTTATCATGATCAAGAGAACATTTTTCCCATATGTTTTGTTGTTGACATCAAAAGTCAAGCATCCATTCAAATCTTATTGGCATAAACTCAACTGTTATTGTAGACACAAGTCTACAAATTATCCAACATAACAGTTGTTCTTAACCAGAAGGTTGCAGGGGAAAATAAAACTAAAAGAAATGAATAAAATACAACAAAAACAAATAAAAAAAAGAATCAATATCAAAATGGTAAAAGAAAGAAAATGTAAGAAAAAAATCCTTCCCATATGCTTTGTTGTTGTCAAAGTTTGTGCATAAATCAGATTATAACATTACCCAGACTGTAACTGTGGTTCTCAACCAGTGGTTTGCAGAGGAAAACAATGCTAAAAGCAAATAATATAATGCAACCAACTATTTAATTATGCATATTCAGGACTGGAAGATAAGTTTGCTTTTCAACGTTTAAAATGGAAGAGAAAACATTTCCCATTTGTGGCGTTGTGAACATCAAAGGTTTTGTATCTGTTCAAATTGTATACAGTGTGAATAAAAAAAAGCATTTAATAAAAGCAAATAATAAAATGAAACTCATAGTGTAACTTGAGTTGTAAATAAATGGGATTATCAAAAGGAAATGCTTCCCAACTGTTTTGTTGTTGATGTTTGTCATCTAATCCAAATTGACAGTATTTTCACAGAAATGAAACTGTGACTGTAGATGCAAGAAAAATTATCATATTATGCAATCTATAATGCCATCTTTCAACCAGTAGATTGCATGAAAAACAATGCTTAAAAGCAATTATTCAACAGAAACTAACTGAATTAATCCTGCCTATTTAGAATAGGAAAATAAATAGGCTTATCAACTTTTACAATAGAAGCATGCACAAAACACTTTATATATTTTTTTGTTTTTGGCATCCAAGATTGTGCATCCAAACTAACTTTACAGTATTTTGGCCCAAATTCATCAGTTACTGTGAATGCAGGAGACATGACCTGCCCTCATCCAAAAAGCATCAAGAAAACCACACAGTGTAAAATAAAATACGATCCAGTGAACAATAAATGACTGTGCCAACCATAATGTGCTTTGTGCTATGAATTAGTGGCTGCCAACAGCAAAAAACTATCGTAATTCAAGGGACTTTTTATACAATAAATAATTTTGCTACTGCTCTGGGTTGCCACTTCTTGTCCAATGTAAAATCTGTCCAGAAGCAAAACCACTGGAGAACCACTGCTATACAATATGGAGCCGGAGAGAGAAAGACAGCTAGTAAATTTGCAAACAGCATAAATTGCATCACAAAGTTTGATTAATTCTAAATCTTTAGAATGCAAGGTAATTCACACATTGCATTATTTAAAGATTGTAGAGGGAGATAAGAGAGGGGTGGGGAGGAATTTAGAGAGAGGTAGTGAAAGATTTTCTCTTGCACGTGTAACAGATGAGTCACATGGATCCTCGTCAAAATTTTATCAATTATTAATGCTATAACATTTTATCATGCTTGCACTCTCAGATCTCTCAAGTGTGTTTTACCATGAGATTTTAGTACAAGTGCATTTTGATATCAGCACTGTTAGGCGTGGCTAACAAAGCAATGAATTTTACATCATGTGACTGTAGTCAGCGTTATTAAAACCGAAGCAAACTGAGTTTATATGACTAAACAAGAGTATGGTATGCACCAGATTATCTATATTGCTTTGCTCTATAACCTACCATAGAAGAACCCAGATTCCCATATGCATTTAATATACCACTAACTGCATATGATAATACATTTGATTAATACAAATCTAGTAATATTATCAATCATGCATTCAGATCATTAATCTCCTATTTCCATTAAAGCTCAGAAAATAACATAGATGGCTCGGTTCGGGACAGAACAAGGCTAACAGCGTAGACTGTCTGTACTGAATGGAAATAAGACAACATGACAAAACATTCTCATATGGCTGCTTATATATATATATATATGCTCATATGAATAAAGATCTAGACATCAAGAATGCCAGAGATCAAATAACAGCATATGTTGGTTGATTCCACATCTTATGCATATATAATATATAGGTTTTTAGCTGGCAGCTGGCTTAGTAGCATATCACTGGGTGTATATTATCGGATGTAAAGTGCAATTAAATGAAGGCTGTTATCGATTCTATATGTGCCCAAAAGTGACTAGTTCTTTTAAATGTGATAATATTCGTGTAGCACAAAGCATAGCATTTAATTTCTATAAATATAATTGCTTCAGAAGCGTTTAAATGACTCTCGATACCTGTTCATTCCTGGTCCGTGTGCGGTGCCCATTCCCCCGGCAGGCGCTCCGTTGCTCGGCTTGTGGAGCTGTCCACCGCCCGCTGGTGCTGAAATGGAAGCCGGGGCTCCAGCCGCGGGGACAGCGCCTCCCGGTTGCCCCGGCTGCCCCTCTCCTTCGAGGCTCGCTTCATTCCCCATAGTCCCTCTGAGTGAGACGGAGGAGAAAGACACGATCTGCTGACGAGCGTTTTATAGGGGTCTATTAAAAAAAACTGGGAGAAAACTCAGCGCAGCTCCTCTTCCGCCATCATCACCTACAATCCAGCATCCTGAGCGGAGCGCGCACGCGTGCGCCCAGCGGAAGGGCTCTTCCGAGCACGCGCGGAGCTGGGAGCGTGCAAGAGAACAGTAGCAGGGCGGAGGAGAGGCGTGAACGCGCTTATGTCCTAGATCCACAGTCCTGTAGAATCAAGCCTCGGAAAAAAATGCATAGATTACTGATGGCTTCTAGTTATGTAAAATTAAAAAAGTTAATCTTGATGGCAATTTGTTTATTTTCTTGGATAAGATCTCAACGTCTGGATTTTTACAGTGTTATAAGAATAACCGCATTGTACAGAATTTTAGATTTTTATTTCGGAATCAGAATCAGAAAAGGGCTTTATTGCCAATTATGTTTGCACATAAAAGGAACTTGTTCTGGTGACAGAAGCTTCCAGTACACAAAGACAACAACAACACAAAGATAATTACAAAAAAAGTTAATAAAACATACACATATAAAAATAAACAAAAATTGTACATACAGGTGTGCTATATAGATAGAATAGAATAAGATGTAGGGATGGACTAAGTTTTAATATTTATAAAATAGAAAATATTAAACGTTAAATGTGACATTTGCAAGCAAAAACAACAATATCAGCAAAAGTTGGGTATACATACATAAATATATGTACAGTATATACACATACACTTCAATAATGTCAAAATAATTAACAGACATCATAGGCCGGGGCTAGTTGTCACACAGGCAGCTATCTGAGTAAATAAAAGGTTTCAAATCATCTTTGTCAAGGTTGCATCAGTTACCTCTGAACTAGTGCATCAGAAGCACTCTTAATATTGTGTGATGTTTAGAAAACCTTTGAAGTAGAGAAAGTAAAATATTAAACTTCATTACCCACAGCCATACTGCAAAAAAGGGAACAGATTCTCTGGTGTGATCCAGTGAAAAACAGGATGCCTGCTGCGAGAGAAAGAGAAAGCATGAGCTCAGTGAATAAAGAAAGGCACAGTGCTCTTTCAAAGTCACCAGATATCTCTTCCAAATGGGGAAATTGTCATTTCACACCCAAGCAGAGTTGCTCAAATCATCAATCAGTAAATCAATACTAATTCTGACTCCATCCCAAGCTGTTTCAGCAGACACTAAAAGTGTGGCTGCTATATGCCCTAAAGCATAAATCTCATATTCACCTGCATGGAGGGAATAAAGGAAAATGAAAGAGAGAGAAATGCTTGGAGATCTGCTTGCATTGCAAACAGATTGTGTATACTTTAATGCCTTTTCCTCAAGCTCTTCCACTTACAGACACTACCGTTTGTGTGGGGTCAGTACGATTTTTAAAATCAATAGCTTTATTCAACAAAGATGCATTAAATTGATTAAAAGTGACAGTAAAGACATACATCAAGTTATAAAAGATTTCTATTTCTATATTATTAGCTTTCGTATTTATCAAAGAATCCTGAAAAAAGATGCATCATGGTTTACACAGAAAACATAAATTTTCATATTAATTGAACTGTAACTAACAATATCACTGGTTTAACTGTGTTTTAGATCAAATAAATGCAGCCCTTGTGAGCAGAAGAGATTTCTTTCAAAAGCGTTTGACCATTAGTGTAGATGGACTAGTGGTATCCGCATTGGTCAGGAGAGATTAAGGGTTCATGCGAGTTCTTCAGGGCAAGCCTAGTTTAAAACCCTGAAAGTGGAGGTCAGGTCCTCAGATTGAATGTCCTTCACTGAAAGAAGTAGCAGCAGGCACGTGCACAGGTAGGGCTCAACCTGTGCAGAGCACATGCCCTTTTTGCCCTTACACTCCGAAGTGCCCTTTTTTTGGTAGTGTTTTTTTTTTTTTTTTTTATCAATGCTATTGGTCACCCTTTACGTCTGTCTGTCTGTTTAACAAATATTTCGCAAATGAAAGTTCTTAAAACGAGCTTGTGTAAATCTCATTCGATCCTCAAGCTGTCAGTAAGCTGATAACTCCGCCCCCTCTATATTCATTGAATCAACTGAAGTTCCACAGCAGCCTCCCAGCCGCACAGTAGACAACAGCGGAGCTGAACAAAGTTTTGCGAAGGGTAAATAAATATCTTGTTGTTTGAATAACTACTACAAAACACTACGTCTATAAAGGCTCATATTTTATTTATTTGATGTCTGACTGACTCACTGACTGAGACATGTGGGACGTCGCCTGAGAGAGAGAGAGAGAGAGAGAGAGAGAGAGGGCTAGCATTTTGCCATCTAGTCATAGCCATAGCCAACATTTAAATAGCCTGTGCAGATAGTAGCATTTCATCTTTTATAAAATGCGATTTAGGCCAAATGCATTTTACCACAGGAAAAACTGAGCGCTCCGTCTATATAGCTAACGTTACAAAAACTAGTTTGTAACCTGTAGATGAAAATGTAATGTGATGCCGGTGTTCTGTCGATTTGTCATACGCTGTCATATTTTCGGTGTAGTAGCAGTCGATTCTGTTCCCCTCGGAATGTCTGTTCCCCTTAACGCAAACATACTACAATTGTTGCGTAGTTGCCGAGTTACTATACGTACGATCAGAACTAGCGTGCGCAAGAAGCGTGACTGGATGTACGGCAAGTCAAATAGTTCAAAATACCGTCCTAAATCTTAAACTTGAAAATAAATTTAGGACGAGAGGTTTTTCAACTTGAAATGTAAAAATATAAGACAAAAATAACGGAACAACTGCAAGATGAATAATAATAAAAAAGAACATAAACGGGAGTGTGAGAATCATTTTACTATGCTGCAGTGTAGCAAGAAATTTGTCCTTTTTTGCATTCCTTAAATCCAGGTGTGTTTGGTGTATTTGCATGTGGGAATGTTGCCAAATCCGCGGAATTTAGGCTACTTTGGGAAAATGTTTGATTAACTATTTGGTTGGGTTTATTACACGGACCTGGCAACCCGAGGGGAAACAGAATCGACTGCTGCAGCGGCAGGCGCCGTCGCCGTTTTATTGACGGGCAAAAAAAATTCACATTTGCACACATTCACTGGTCAAAAACTATATATTGATAAGTAATACAACACCATATAATTTGTTTTTACTATCGAAAAATCATAACAGGTGCGCCCCCGCGCTGTTTCGTACCTCGTCACCTTGATAACATATATTTCTAAGAAATTTTCTTCTTTGATTTATGATTGCTGATACACTTAATTTATTAACATTTAGGCTAATCATGTTATGGTATACTCTCCGCTCGTCCTGACATGTATAAAATGTAGTAAAACATGGTTTACGACAGTAATGTAGTAGTAACTAAAAAAAAAATTACAGAAGATCTCTGTGAAATCTTTATATTTTATCATGCAGAATGTAATTCATGATTCATTCCAAAACTTCATTTATTTGATCCAAAATACAGCAAAAACAGTAATATTGTGTAATATTTTTTACAATTTTAAATAACTGTTTTCTATTTGAATATATTTTCAAATGTAATTTATTTTTCTGATCAAAGCTGAATTTTCAGCATGATTACTCCAGTTCAGTACTCTTCAGTGTCACGTGATCCTTCAGAAATGTTTTTCACTGCAACTGTACTTTTCACACTATTTTTATTTATTTTTTCATTGCTGACTTATTTTAGGGAAAGTGTAGTTAATAAGAGACCTTCAAGAGACCAACATCCCTGGTCCACCAAAGTATCAAATTTTTGCCAGGTAGGCTGATACATGTTGGATATGTTATAGTAACGATATGGCTATAGTTTCTTATAATCTGGAATTTAGTTGTACCGTAGTGTTGGACATAATTACTTAAATTATATTTCAAAAAAGTTTGTCAAAAATACTTGACTCATTGCTCACCTTCCCCTCTTCTCAATGTCATTCATAATCATGTTAACCAAATAATACAAATTAGCTTATAAAACCAAACAGAATAGCTAAAAAAGAGAATATATATATATATATAATTGATATAATAAAAGGGAGGGTGTGCCCTTTTTCGGTTTCAGCACATGCCCCTCAAAAGGTCTGTGCACGGCCCTGAGTAGCAGCACAACTCTGCTCAAAAAATCATGAGGAATAGCTCCAAAGTTCAGTTCTTAAAGTTTTGTTCAAATCCCCAATATTAAATTAAAACAAGTTTTTCATTTTTAGAAAGTTGTTATAAGGACTTATTTGCTTAAAGGAATAGTTCACCAAAAAAATATATATATATATATATTAGCTTAATATTTACTCACTTTCTGGCCATCCAAGACGTAGATGAATTTGTATCTTCTTCAGGACAGATTTAAATAAATTTTGCATTACATCTCTCATCAGAATGAGAGTCCAAACAGCTCGTAAAAACATCACAATAATCCACAAGCAATCCACACAACCCCATTCCATCAATAAAGTGAGGTGAAAAGCTGCGTGAAGTGAAAACCTGAAAAAATTTTGTGTTGTTTTGGCAAAAAAAGTGATGGATTAAAATTAAAACACCTTAAAAATAGATTTGTTTCTTACAAACACATAGCTGCAAGTGAGCAGGTGATGTAATGCTAAATTCCTCTCAATCTGTTCCGATGAAGAAACTAATTCATCAACATCTTGGATGGCCTGAGAGTAAGTAAATTTTCAGCACATTTTATTAGCTATTCTTTTAACTTGATTTAAACCTGGGTAGCGAAGGCCAATCATGAAGTGAGAATCTAGCAAAGTAGTGTTTGATCTGTGGTTGGTAAAGTCCTCCTTGGATAAGATTAGAAAAGACTGAAGAATTTACTTAAGCTTAAATGATCCATAGGCAAAGTGAAAGTGCATATTTGCCAAGTCTGTCCTCTCTGGCCTGTTAAGATCAACTCATTTCGAGGCCTAATTGAAACAGAGCTAACTGACTGGCACTGAGTCATGGCATGGTGGCAAACTCACTACAGCTGAGTCCTCTCGCACGCTGCCTCCTGCTCACACAGCTGGTCCGCAATTATCTGTTTGCATGGGACCGAGACAAACAAATATGGAAGCGCACTTTGGTCGCAGAGATATCAGCTGTGGTGGAACGTAAGTTTATAGCATGTGGATCAATGGCAATGTTACTGAGATTAATTTTGCATTGAAAAAGTTTTTACAGCGTAGGTTGTCAGAGTGAGGTTTGTGGAGTTACTACATCAGAGTAAAGCACATCGCCTACATTATTTAAAAATATAGGTTCCGTATTGGCATCTATAGTTCTATAAAGAACCTTAAACATCCATGGAAACTTTCCATTACACAAAAGATTCTTAAAGTGGAAAAGGGTTATACAGATTATTAAAAAATGCTTCACACTAAGGAAGAAATTGTTCTTTTAAGAACTGTCAACTGAAAGCTTCTTTGGGCAGCCCATAATAGTTGAGCCATTGCTGTGAAAAGCTCCTTTTGGAACCATTAAGATTCTGGTGCTGCTAAAGTTTATTGATGTAGCCTAGTTAATAATCAGTTGAAAAATATTGATTGTGAATCTGCTTGGTACATGCCTTCAGCCAAAACTCAGAGGTATTACACAGAGGAAAACCAGAGGTGTTGCAATGTCAAATGAAGAAGAAACTATTGAGCCTTAAAAAAAAATCTAATCACATTTCAGCCATAACTGTGATATATTCAGCCATTTAGAAGAAATTTTCAAGTCTAAAGGGACCAAACACCAAACAAGACAATAGGTTATTCTTATGTGAACAGCCTTCATAGGGTGGTTTTGGAGGTCAGGGGCGCTAGATGATTCTTCATAGTGAATGATTGGACTTAGACGCCCTCTGGTACACTGCCAAGCCTGTCTGTGAAGTGGCAATGATGACCCTGCTCAAGGAAATGAAGAAAAAAATAAGAAACTAATCTGTAAAGCTGAAACTGAAAACTGAACAGCATGGATGACAACAGGAAAAAACTCACATTATGAATAACTGACTGTATATAAACTGAAGAACTGAGTATAACGGTGGACTGTACAGAGCCAAACACAGGTGACAATAAGCTGAACAGGTGCATGTCGCCCAAAAGAGAGGAAACTGCTTAAATGGCGACATCTAGTGGTCTAAAGTATGAGGTGTCAGCCATAACCAATATTTACCACTATATGGATCATTCCTGTGGGCTTAGCATGGAGACTTTACGCACTGTATCAATTTTTTTTTTTAATTGATGCATGTTTGTGTCTTCCATATATCAGCTAAACATCTTAAAGATTTTTTTTCTCTCTACTGTCTCCTTCAGCTTGCTGTTTATATATGCATGCTGTATATAGAAAAAAATAAATAAATAAAACTGACATATTACTATAACTATAGCTATATCTGTGTGTGTGTGTGTGTGTGTGTGTGTGTGTGTGTGTGTGTGTGTGTAGTTTCATTTTATTGATCTATCTTTAGATAATATATCTAATATAATCATGAATTAACTATTAACTCAAACATTATCTGCATCTCCTCATAGAACTAACAAACACATATAGTAGCAGCTTCTAAAACTGAATAATCATAATAGTCCTAAATATAAATACAAATCTAAAAAAACTAAATCTGCTGCACGTTGAACAGGATCAATCTTCTGAATGGAGGTTTCCTCATATTTAGACTATTTCCCAGCTGAGGAAGGATTGCTCAAATAGGGGTGAACTAGGAAGAACCGAAGAGCACTGAAATGACAAAATCATTGTAATTAGTGCAATTAGTGTTCTGGGATTCAAAATGGAAGGCAAATAAGCATTTCAATGACTGCTGGCTTCTCTGTGCTCATCATTACACAAGGACTTCACTAATAAACAAAACCACCTCATTATTCCTTTAGACTTTCATTCAGTCCAGGCAGCTTTGTGGTCTTCTCTTTGACATTTACCCAATGTATTATGGTATACTGTATATGATAATGGAGTATGAATATCTATCTACTGCAATACAGGAATGGTCCAGGAAGTCTTGTTATGAAAGTCTGCTGTACAAGTTGGCTCTTTCCCTTCAAACAAATCTAGGGTTGTCACCTTAATCCACCAGAATGATCAAAATATGTGCTGCTAGTCAAATCATATAAGTTACGTATATAATACTGTACAATCTTGACATCTAAATGAACTCTCAGAAAAGTTGTTACTTAGCCTTCTGCTTTCACACATACAAATTTGGCGCTTTGATGTTACACGTAAGAACCAATGACGTGTGTGCTGTATTCTTAAACTCTGCCTTCTAGCTATATAAACGTAATGCAAACTGTGTCTAATTACATTTTTTAAGTAATAAATACTCACATACTCCTCCTATGTTGTTTAGAACGACAACAATGTTGTTTAATATTCTCTAAAATAAAATGAATATAATTATATATTCATAAAAAATAAACAACGGGCATAGCTATATTTCAATTGTGGAAATATAAGTCAAAAACCACATACCAACATTTGGTAGCATCTTTATAGATTTAAGCGCTTAATTTGTAACCCTTTACTTGTAACTGTG
The DNA here is from genome assembly GCF_003368295.1 of Carassius auratus. Taxonomy (NCBI): domain Eukaryota; kingdom Metazoa; phylum Chordata; class Actinopteri; order Cypriniformes; family Cyprinidae; genus Carassius; species Carassius auratus. Next base: position 19,237,870 of record NC_039278.1, on the reverse strand, counting down.
TTATTATTTATTTGTCTTGTTTTGTTTCTTTAAAAACTGCAATAATAAATAGCTTTACTGCAAACTTTTATTATATATTTAGTTGAAATAAGTTCACATACTAATGGGCTGCAGTTTAATAATCCTACATCAGGGTTAGTCTGATTCACTGAGAGCCACGGACTACACGTTTGGATCCCCTTATCCAAAGAGCACCAGTGTGAACTCTGACTGTTAGGCACTTCCTTTCACCATTTGTTGAAAATTACTTCATTTTTTAAGGGCTTCAAATGGAAAGTGTCACAAACCTAATGAAGCACATTGATGTTGAGGGGCTAAATGCAAAATGCTGTCTGTTTCAGGATTCATCTGTTTATCATTTCTCTGAAACCAACTGAGACAAAAGCAACTTCATCCAGGAATAACACTGAGATATAAATGATACCAAAAGAGCATTCTGATACTATTCAATCTAAAACAGCTCCACTTGTATACCAATTTCTTTGGACTTTTGTCTCCAAGGCAACAGCGGGCTATCTCTCTAAAAAGATGAAGGTTTGTGTTGGCATGGTAACCACATTGTAATCTCATTGCTTTTTTAGAACCAGGCACCAAACACAAATGTCTAATAATAATAATAATAATAATAATAACAATCATTATTAATCTAATATCTGTGTTTAGGAACCTGACAGAAAAGTCATTTAGCTGGAAAAGCTTTGGATCTTGTATTTTTGCAACAGTGGGTTTTGCAGGGGTGGATGATTGTGTGGGACACCACATGCTGGACTTTGAAAACACACAGAGTGTGTGGGTGCTGTTTCAATACTGCATGAAACCCCACAGGTTGTGTTCCTTTAAGAGGTTGTTAGTCTTCTCTTTATAGTTTCCATTTGTGCATCAGAGCAAACATGCATTCGCAACAGTATACCATTTTAAAGACAATGAGAATATCCAATGATAATATCATATATGACACTTCTGATATATACTTGTATAACCTACTTCTGACATATGAATAGTGGACATGTCAAGCAGTGTCTGTGTCCCTGCAGGGTACGACTAAAATCGAAACCGAAACAGAAAAACAAACAATACATGAATAAATAAATGTTAATTTAAATTATATATATATATATATATATATATATATATATATATATATATAAAACACATTTTATTTATGTTTTGCAAGGGAACATTTCCTTTTTTTTATTCAACTAGATGTAGTATAAAACTGAAATAAAAATGAATAAAAACTAAACAAATATGTAAACAAAACTACTAAAAATGACAAAACACTGAAACATTACTTTAATAAATATTATAATGAAAAAAAAATAAAAAGAGAATAAATACTTTTTTTGAAGGTTAAGCACCTCTTTTCAAACAAAGTGTAATTCAAGGCATAGATTAAATATAAATTAAAAGCTTTTATTTAAAAAAAAAAAATGTGATTCAAAATAGTTTCCACATGGTACTCCAAGGTGCTTAAAACAACATTGTTTTATGTTCCAGAACACATAATATCATACCTTTAATTCATTTTAAATGTATTTTAATATGTTATTTTACATTATAAAAGTTTATAAGTAGCACTAGATGTACATGTGGAGACAGTTGCATCAAATGGCAATACTGCCATCTTGTGTTGAAATATAAATTATTTAATTTACATATAACAAATAAACCAATCCAAAACAGGAAACTATTTAAAACACAGGTTTTTATTAACATAAAGCCTAAACACATATACAAATTTATTTATATAAAAAATACCCTATTACACCGTTACACAAAATGAAAAAAAAAAGCATTAAGTAAATGTTATAGAAACAAGTCAATCTGTTATATCATTCACAACATCGTAACGGTATTTAAGCTTAAACACAAAAAGTCTTCTCTCGATCTACAGCCGTCTGTAGCACACAAAAGCCGAGTTTGTCCTGGTACGCGCACGCATGCGTGAACACGTACGACGCTATGCGTACACGCTAGGGGGGAGGGGCACGTAAACAGAGAATTCCAAAAAGGAAGGGAGTGTTTCTTTCAACTGACAAACCAATACATCAAGGTATGCTTAAAAAAGGGTCGTTCTGAAATTGTGCATCCTCAGTTTAAAGATTTTTTTAGTAGTTCTGCTGGCGTGTGGGTTTTATTTATTCTTTTGAATCTGCATCCTCGTGCATTTACCATTTTCATCCCAACGCAGCGCCATTACTGTAACGTTACAGGGCAAAATGGACAAAATGGCCATTTTCGACTATATTGTGTTTTACGTGCAATTCTGTTCTTGTGCATTAGTAAAATGTGTGCAGGTGTGCCTTTATGCGCGTTATTCGCGGCATATATCCATATATCCATATGTGGAGCATATAAACAATTAGAATGTTGCTCCTTTCTTGTTAATTTGCTGTGCCTTTATGTCCAGCGCGTGTTTGTCGACGTGTTTTTCTATGCACGAGCTTCCATTTGCTGACCAGAGGTTATGGTAGTTCATTTCAGGTGTCCAAACCAATGCATTAAAATCCTGTAATTTTGTAAATTTCCACATTGCAGTGCATTATAAAGTAATAGACAATGCAACGTCGTGTCCCAGCTTAGATGCATACAACTTTTGCAAAATGAATGAAATCCTTTGTTTATATATATGTACTAACGTTACCAGTCAAAAGTTTGGTATCAGTAAGACTTGTAATGTTTTTTTTTTTAAAATAAGTGTCTTATGCTCATCAAGGCTGCATTTATTTGAGCAAAGCAATATAAATATATAATATAAAATAACGGTTTCTATTTTAATATCCTTTAAAATATAATTTATTTCTGTTATGCATAGCTGAATTTGTATCAGCCATTACTCCAGTATAAAGTGTTACATGATCCTTAATAAATCATTCTAATATGCTGATTAATTATTAGAATTATCAATGTTGGCAACAGTGGTGCTGGAAACTGCAATACTTTTTTCAGGATTCTTTGATTAATAAAAAGTTAAAAAGAACAGCATTTATTATTATTTAACAATATAAATCTTTGCTATCACTTCTTAATAACATAACACATCCTTGCTGAATAAAAGTTTTATTTCTTTCAAAAAAATGTTACTGCCCCCAAATTACTGAACTGTAGTGTATATTGTTAGAAAAGATTTCTATTTTAAAATAAATGCTCTTCTTTTTAGCTTTTTATTCATCAAAGAATCCTGAAAAAGTATCACAGGTTGAAAAACAAATATTCAGCAGCACAATAGTGTCCAGTGCTGATAATAAATCAGCACATTAGAATGATTTCTGAAAGATCATGTGACACTGACGACTGGAGTGATGATGCTGAAAATGCTTTGCATCATAGGAATAAATTACATTTTAATGTATATTAAAATAGAAAATGTTATTTACATTATTATAATATTTTACAATATAAATTTTTTATCTTGTATGTTTGATCCGATAAATGCAGCCTTGATGAGCATAAAAAAATCCAGTAAAAAAAAAAAAAAAAAAACGTTCTGATCCCAAACTTTTGACCCGGACTATGTGTGTGTGTGTGTGTGTGTGTGTGTGTGTGTGTGTGTGTATATATATAAATTCATGGAATCTGTATTTATTGGCAGGTTAGAATCATGCCCATTCGCCGATCAGCTGCAGCCCCACCCAAAGAGGATGCACCCCCTGCAAATGCCCCTGACGGAGGTAAGTATTGCCCCTCACCTGGTACATTAGCCATATTGAGCGGGAATAATGACAGTCCACATAGACAAAAGGACTTCATAAGGAATAATTAACCCACAAATAAAATCTGTCATTATATGCTAAAATAATACTGGAACACACGCAACTTGGCACTGAAATCCTTCCCTGAAATTATATGGCTTCAGGAGAGTTTATAAAGTAATGCACAGGTGGTATGAGTTTTGCACGTATTTTTCTGTGCATCTCATTGTTTTCGGTTCCACAGATGCTCCTGCCGAAGGTACTGCAACTGTAGTTGAGAAGGAGAAGGAAAAGGAGAAGGAGAAAGATCCGGCACCTACAGAACCTGAAACCAAGGAGGAAAAGAAAGCAGGAGATGAAGGAGAGGAGGTAACCGCTGATGATGAGGGGCAGGCCAAAGACGAAGGAGAGACACCTGATGAGGGGGAGAAAACTGAAGAAGCTGCAACTGAACAAGGGAAGAGCAAGAAGAAAAAAGCCAAGGAAGTTGTGGCCAAAATGTAAGTCTGGCTGTTGTACAAAAAAAACATAATTTATTATTTAAGCATTTGATAAATCATGCTCGTTTCTGGCATTTGCTCAAATGTTGCAGTGACAAGGAAGATGACAAAGGGAAAAAGGTGAAAAAGAAGATTCCTGCTTGGGCGACCATTTCCGCCAACAAACTGGCTTCCACCTCTCTTTCCCAGCCCAGAGTTGAAGAAATCATGATAGAAGCAATTGAGGTCTGGTTCAGAATTGAGCTATTCAGTTACCTTTTAGAGAGGATCTGATTGACTTTTCACTAATTCACTAATCAGTTGTTTTAAAGGTTTTAGTTGTTAAAATGTGCAGCACTGATGACATATATTTTTAGGTCAGCGTGAAAGTTAGCAAAAAAAAAAAAGATTATTCCATTGGCCTTTGAATTATTGAAAAAAAAAAAAAAAAGGCTCTGTGGACTACAAATGTTTATGATAATTACGTGTTTTGTTATTCATGATAATCAGAAATGAGCACAACTTTTATGCAAAAACTTAAGTTTGAAGCTTAAATACAATCAGCAGAAGTGGGAAGTTAAACGTTGGCTGTAAACAAACTACATCACAGTCACATGACTTTAACATCACCGTCATTAAGCATCTTTAAAGAACTCTTTTGAACTTCCCGGCAACCTCTGTTTTAACCTCAGAGTTTACAAATTTTTTTAAGTGAGGTATTACTGTAGTATTTTATGTTGTAGTAATAATAAAATGAGAAAATCTCTTTAGTGTGATTTAACCACAGATCTTATTTAAGGCATTTAAGCTAAAGCTCATTTAAAAAAAACAGTGATTTTAGGACGATGAAAATAAAAGTGCAAGAATTGCTCTGTTTCAGGACTCTGTTTTCAATTCTTTGCAAATCAACGAATCAAAAAATGCCGGCTCATATGTACATCTTTACAATCTACTTACAGAGTTGCAAAGAGCGAAGTGGCATGTCTACGATCACCATAATGAAATATGTTATGAAGAAATATCCATCTGTGGAAATGGACAAAAAGACCAAGAACCTCTACAAGAGGGCTCTGAAGCGAATGGTTGAGAAGGGCACCGTCAAACAGGTCATTTGCAACTTAATACTTGAATATTTCTTGTTTTATAAGTCAGAAGCTAACTATGTCTCATCTTTACACACAGCTGAAAGGCAAAGGCTTCTCTGGAAGCTTCGCCATTGGGAAGGTATCAACACGTCACTTGTTTGTTGTTTAAGTTGTTGAACATTGCTGAGGCACATGAGGTTGAGTACTTTTTGTCATCATTTTTGAATCTTTCATTTTGTCGCTGCAGAAGCTAGCTGCGTCTGCGGGGCCGAAAGAAACGCTGGGAGAGTCTCTGCCCCTGATCATCACCCGCCTCTGTGAACCCAAGGAGGCTTCCTACATCCTGATCAAGAAGTACCTGGAGCAACACTTCCCACAACTCAACGTGGATAGCAGGTCATTACCGACTTGTGTTTAGACTACAGTTTGAATCTAAAAGAATTTACTTAGCATTAGGAATAAAATACTGAATTCAGAAGTTTGTACGATTGTTGAGTGTTTTGGAAAGAAGTCTCATCTGCTTACCAAGGCTGCAACTATTTGATCAGAGATACAGTAAAAACTAATACTGTGCAATCATTCTAATATGCTGCTCAAAAATATTTCTTATTTTTAGCAATGTTGAAAACAGTGATTGAAGGATTGGGTTGTTCTCTATATCTCTCCAAGGCCTGAGGTGTTGAAGAACTGCCTGCAGAAATCTGTAGAAAAGGGCTACTTGGAGCAGATCACTGGAAAGGGTGCCTCTGGAACATTTCAGGTTAGTTAACAGTCTGAATTGCTCAGCGCCTAAAAGCAGGTTTGATCAGACTCTACATTTGCCTTTGACAGTTGAAGAAAGCTGGGAATAAAGTGCTCTTGGGTGGCGGACTGCTGGAGGACGCAATAGTGGCCGCCATTACAGCCATGAATGAGCCCAAGACCTGCAGCATCACCATACTGCGCAAATTCCTAATGGAGAGACAGAAGGAGCAGAATAACTTTTTTGTCGGTACGGTACACAAGCTCCTCACTTATCACAGGCTAGGGAGCGTTTTCAGTCTCTGAGGACTCAATTAAGTCATATCTGTTTGTACTTGCTGTTATGGATCATTTTTATAATTATTTTCCGTCTTCTTGCCAGTGCCAAACCTGAAGAGAACCTTGCAGAAGTGTAAAATGATGGGATGGATGGAGCAGATTTCTGGACATGGACTCAGTGGGTCATACCAGCTAAGCTATCCATATTATCCAAGGTAAGTTTAGCTCACCCTAAGCCAGCTTATTTTTGCTAACTAAAACTAAAAGTGTAAAATTAAAAAAACGTTTTTGGTAACTGATATAAGAGGAAATAAAATGAAATATAATTAGTAGTTGACTAGGGGTGTAACGGTACGTGTATTCAATTTTTCACGTGACACGAAAGCGTTTCTAGGCAAAATAGAATAGGAAAATATGTTTATATGTAATTTTGTACACAAATACATATTAATTCATGACACTTTGATGTTTGAAAGTCTATAGGTTGACATATATTCAGATATAAATGTAATTAAAAAAATAAATTAATAATTATCGATTTTCAAATATTGCACCTGTCAAACATAGTCTATTTTGCCGTCAATACTGTTGACAGGTGCAATATGCCAGTGTGTCACCGGCCTAATGTTTTAAAAAGGCATCACGCGAGTTTGAACATCACTACAACTAGGAAAAAACAACAACTGTAATTAAAACTCAGCTCCCGTCGGCATTTAAACAGACCTTTGCTCTTAATTCCGATCGGTCCAACGCAATAACCAAATCTGAGCAGGTCTAAAAACTGAAACTGTTTCTTCTGCCCTTTACACTTTGGAAAAGTTATATATATTTTTTTTTTCAATTTGAGCAGGCCTGTAAGCTGGGATTGGTAATGCTGCACTGTAATCATAGTTATTTATTTATATTTTTCATTATATTTTATTATATGATATTGGTTTGAGACTGAGAGTATTTTATTTAGTGGAGAACTTTGCAGCAGTATTTTATTTATTATTATTTTTTATTTTTTATTAAAAAGTATTTTAAAAAAAAGTGTAAACAAATTTTTAAAAAAAGTTTATAGTAATAAACAACCTGCAGTTTAATGTTTGGATTTCTTTCCCTTACTGTACCAAAAATGAACCGAACCGTGACTTTAAAACTGAAGTATGTACCGAACCGTGATTTTTGCATACCGTTACACCCCTATAGTTGACAAAATATTGCCTTGGCAGCTAGCCGAAATAAAAGACGTTTACATTTAAAAAATAAAATAAAAAATAAAAAAATATGTTTCAAGTACTTAAACTAAAACTTAAATAAAAATACATTTAAGTTGAATAGAAATATGGAAAACTTATACAAATGACTGTAGCACATAAGAAATTACTGAATTTAAAATTAAACTGAAAATAAAAGCTGATTCAAAGTATATAATGAATTATAGGATAAGCAGTAATAAAATTACATCGCCATAAACAAAATGTACTTTTGGGCTTTTCACACTTGCGGTCCTTAATGCAGGATTATTGTTTTGTTTTGTTTTACACAAAAGAAACTCTTACAGGTTTGGGGTGAACTTGGATTGTCTGCACATAGTTGTTTCTTGAGGTAGTTTTTTGAAATTAGTTGATTTCGTCATAGAAGTGTCATAAAGGCATTCTATGAGATGATGCAATTACATAAACTTGAATGAACAAATGATCTGTCTCTCCTCTCTGCAGTCCGGCGGTTCTGTTTCCAGAAATGATGGCAAAACTTAAACAGAAGGAAGGACAAAAGGAAGGACAGAAGCTCAAACGCAAGAGAAGTGATGAATCTGATGAAGAATCCGAAGAAGCGGCAGAGGAAGAATCTGAAGAGGAAGAATCCGATGAGGATGAGCCTCCCCGAAGAAAGAGGTAAAGCATATCACATCACAGTATCCATATAGATATTATCTGATACTCAAACTGTATCTAGAGATTTTATTGTCATCGAGACTTTTGGCTTGGACAAGGCTAAACATGCTTTTTGTTTGTCCGCAGGACTCAGCGTGCAAAACGAACGTCTGCGTCCAAAGCTCGTCAAAATAAAAGGGCTAAAAAAGTCAGCAGAAAACCTCCTGCTTCAAAGAAATCAGTTGCATCAGCCAAGAAAGCCCCTCCACCAGCCAAGAAAGCCCCGCCACCAGCCAAGAAAGCCCCGCCACCGGCCAAGAAAGCCCCTCCACCAGCCAAGAAGCCAGCCGCTGCGAGCAAAGCAGTGTCTCGAAAGGCACCAGAGCCTGTCAAAGCCACACCAGTCAAGAAAGCCGCCATGACCAGTAAACCGAAAACACCAGTAGCCAAAAAGATGACAAGCAGGGGGTCCAAACGGCCATCGCCCAAAGCAGCTAAGAAGGAGGCAACTGAATCTGCTGTGAAGGCTAAGCCAGCCGCCCGCAAATCACTCCGAGCTCGGAAATGATTCCCGCGCTTTCTGATGGCAGAAAAGATCAACTGTTGCTGCGTAGACTGCAGTGCTGGCTATTTTCTCCTCTTATTTTTGTAGAAACTTCCATGTTCTCCTTGTCTTGGGCCCTCTGATGAATATACGTAGGACCTCTTCAAAGTTATTCTGCCATTTAAGTACAGGCATTTTGTGTTCAATATTCTTAAATTACAGGTAAAGATATAGAGTAGAAATGCTACTGTTTGTGTTAAGATGCTCATTCAGGTCACCATTATGAGAACGTCGAGAAGGAGCTGTTCTCAGTTGTGTATCAACAAAAAAAATCTATTATTTAAAGTTCTCGTAGTCGGTCTTTCTGTAGAGGCAAGCATTTCAGTTTTTCAGCCGCCCCTTTCTCATCAGTGTTCAAGAAACCTCTTTTCGTACGTTTTATTTCGATCATGTTTTGTGAAGTTACTGTTGTAATAAAAAAAAAAAAACATTTTGTTGATGTTGGCTCTTTCGTCTAAGTCAAAGTAAAGAATGATTATTGATGCCTAACTTTAAGTTGAACCGTCTACCTGAAAGCAAAATTGGATTTATTAAGATGCATTAAAGAAACGTTGGCATCCATATCCACAACTGTCTTTTTGTTCTGTATAGTCTATGAAGAAGAATATAAGTTGAAAAGATTTTCCGAGCACATTTGACACACTATTAACCCGGTCATACTCTTGTGTGTTAGTTTATCAGGGGGTTAGATGTAATTTTATGAGCATTGCTCAACTTACCGTGTGCATGCATGTAACTGATATACTTTTCTGTAGTCCTTAATAAAGTGACTATATTTGTATTTCATTGTTTGGCCATTTTTTTTTGGGGGGGGGTGGTTTGGTTTAATATTCAGTTAAGATTAATGATAAAACAGCACTTAAATGACTTTAACTCTGAAACGCAAGGTTTGTGCCATTATCACATCAGTCTATATTAATGTGAAATTCTTCATCTTGTTCTAACATGCACTTAAAGAATGCTTTAATTCAGTCGACTTTGAAATGTTTACACAAAACAACGTATCTTGACTTGCTTTGACTTGATTTGGTGCTTAAAGTTTCCTATCATTCACAATCATCAAAGGTTTTACAGGACCAGAGACCGCAGTAAAAAAAAAAAATATATATATATATATATATATATATAATACTAGGAACTAATTATGATGACTAGTATTAAGAATAATTTATATATATATATATATTATATAAGAATAATTATATATATATATATAATTATTCTTAATACTAGTCGTCATAATTAGTTCATATATATAGGTTATATATTATGAACTAATTACGATGACTAGTATTAAGAATAATTACTATATATATATATATATATATATATATATATATATATATATATATATATATATACATACATATATATATATTTTATTATTATTATTATTTTATTTATTTATTTATTTATTTTATCCATAGATTCTCAGACCTTTGTTAAAAACCATGTATTGTATTTAAATCTCATTTTATAGTATAAATAGCAGTTTGCGAACACAAAAGGTAACTCTTATTATAATTTTTATTTATTTTTATTTATTTTTTGAATATATATTGTAATAAAAGACTGAACCAATTGGTGTGTATTGTTAAATGAATCAGATTCAGCGATTTATTTCTGATTTCCTTTCTACTTCAAGGAGTCGGGATTCGGGAAATCAGACTGTGTGACTCACTTCAAAGAGTCGGAGATCCCGAAGAGAGTGAACGGGGCATCGAAGAGTCTTGTCAAATCTTTCCCTGATATTTCCCAATGAATCTTCTCCGGCTCTGGATAGGCGGGATTTAGAGGATTAAGGTGAGTCAGGATTCCAAACCCCGGAGGATAATCGACCCACCCCGCCAGGTTCAGTCGCGTGGACAAATGTTTGTAAGTTTGGATTTGTTTCATATTATCTGTTTTACTGTTATTTCAACCACTTTCTGTATCCTCACGGTATTGTTCAAGTATTAAAGCGTTGTTATTTCAGAAAGTTCAAGAAGAAATAACGTTTTCTTCCGTTTTTTTTGTGTGTGAAATCGGTTTGGCTGCGTCTCAAAACACACTTTCATTTTGGCCAGTCTTTTCACCGTCTTCTGGTTTTTGAGATAATGCAGCCTGTAGGCTATCTTTGAGGAATGTGTGCATATACCGTTGTAAACGTTAAGAGAGTGTTGCTTTAATAATCTGTTATCTTACTTTCACTAGTTGTACTGTGCTGTTCTTCCTTAAATTGAAATGTTGGAGGAGTGTGGCTTATCTTATTTTGACAAATATGCTGACCTATTTTTTCTTTCTTTTTCTTTTCTTTTTTTAAGCAGTAGATAAGGCAAAGGCTCAGATTGAGACATGGATGAGACGGCTAGCAAGGAGCATGGAATTGTTACAAGATCTGCCGAGGTGAAAATGTTTTTGGTTGATATTTTTTAAAAATTGAATTGTTTCATCCCACACATTGGCATAATTATATCTTGAAAACATCTAACAGTTCTGTTTACTGTGTAAAAACTCCATAATTGTCTAGTACATTGGCTCATTTCCTGTGGATGACAGTTGTTTGGATGATCAGATTCAGCAGCTGCACACTCAGCTGAAGTCTTTCAAGGTAATTGGTGTGAAGTTAAATGACCTTTTTCATATTTGTTTTCTATACAAAAGTTTGGACACTTGACTTAATTTGTTTTTAATGCTCTTGAAAGGCTTTTGGTCTAAATACATATGCGTATGTGCATGCAATTAGTTTTATAGACCAATATAAATGATTGACATGAGTATTTCATCATTTTAATGACTTTGCTATTATTGTAAAATGTCAATATTTATTTATATAGCGTTTTATACAGTGAAGACCGTTTTAAAGCAGCTTCAGAGGAATAAACAAGAAAGTAAGAGTATTAAAGAAAGAATTCACTTTGAGAATGGAAACCTTTTCTTATTTACTCCTGTGACATACAGGATGTGCATGTCTTTCTGTCTTCATTCCCAAAGTAATTAAGGGTTTTTAAAGAAAACATTCCAGGATTGTTCTCCATTATAGTGGGCTTCAATGTTGGCCAATGGGCTAATGGGAAATTGTTTTCCTTAAAAACCTTAATTTCTTTGTGAATCACAAATTGCGACTGAAGACAGAAAGATATGAACATCTTGGATGACACAGGGGTGAGTCAATTATCAGTCATTTTTTGAGGAAGTGAACTAATCCTTTAATGTTGCAAATGTCTTCAGTTATAAAATGAATAGAATATCATCTGTTAAACTGATCTGAAAACACAGTTGTGTCAATGGTTAGCTCGATCTAGCTCTGTGTTTATTCAGCTTAATTGAATGAAAAATTAAATGTGGAAAATAATCTAAATGAATATGGTTTATAAACATCTGTGTCTGCAGTACTGCAAGAGCAAGCGAACAGTCTCATTGAGATTCTCTGTCAAGGGAGTCAAAGTTTATGATGAAGATGAAACGGTAAGATCATCTTTGGATTTCTGACTTTGCACTTTGTGTGTGTCATGTGGTTGAACTCTGTCATGCATCTCTTCAGACGCTCCTCATGGCTCACGCCATGTGTCGAGTCTCGCTATCAACCTCCCGTCCGTCTGATGCCCAGTTTGCCTTTGTCTCCCATAATCCTGGAAACTCTGATGCCCAGCTCTATTGCCACCTCTTCAGAGCCAGACATGCCCGAGCTGTAAGCATTAACATGACGAAACCCAGCAAAGCTTTTGTGGTTGATGTGTTAATCACTTCAGTTATAAAGCGTCATATTGTGTTTGTAATATTGCACATGTCGGCTCTAGTATCAAGTCACTGTAGTGATATTTATTAGTGCCAAGTTTCACTATATACCATCAACTAGATAGGGTAGAAATGAGTAACTCGTCAACCACTGTAAGAATTGAATTTCTTGTTTTTTCTCAAATACAGGCCCAGTTCCTGAACCTGCTGCTTTGCCGCTGTTTCCAGCTGTATTTTCTGGAGAAGCACCCAGAGGAAGCACAGGACGAGTGTTCAGGGAAGAAACCAACTCGAACACCATCGTTGCTTAATCAAGGATTCCCTCTCAGTGTTAGTGCCTTGGTGTCCTTCCGCAGGGCCCCAACACAAGGCCTACTGCCGGGGGCAAAGGTTTGTTCTCAACATATCTAGAATATTTTGCTTGGAAAGTTTTCAAGGTTATGAAAATCTATATAAAGGAAATCGATACAATTGGAAACAAGCACTAGTTTGATTTTAATTGAGTAAAACTTGCATATAAAACACAATGAGGGTAACGGAACTCAACAACAAAAAAAGCAAATAAAAATGTACTTTGGTTTACATTTTTAAATGTCTAAAATGTCTCAAGTAGTATTTTATATAGATGCATTCCGCTATTACAGTACAAATACAAACTAATGTATTGCCCTCTAGTGGTTGGACAGTTAGCTGCAGACTGGTGTCAAACAGGACTATTAAACATTATTGAAAGCAACAAATATAAGTACTATTAAAATACGCAAGTTTCTGAACAATACAAGTAACAAAGAACCATGTCAATGAGCAGACATGCTTGATTGCACACTAACATGCACCGAGTATTGGGTCAGTATTAAAAAATTAATACTTTTTATTCAGTGATCAAGTGACCGTAAAGACATTTGCAATGTTACAAAAGATTTAGATTTTAAATAAATGCTGTTCCCTTGAAGCTTATATTCATCAAAGAAAACAATCTATGTAAACTTAAAAAGCTGACGAAAAGCCCTCAATATCCCTTTTGAAACTGCCTGAGAAAAAAATCCTTAACCGTTTTTCCAACAGTTCGAATGCTGGACTGTTCTGAAGTGTGTTCATCTTGATTTCCCTCAACAGGTGTTCTCGCAGCCGAGCATGGAGCAAGTCAGCAGTCCTGAAGAGGCCCCCACTTCCTCTCCGACTTTAGTTCGTAAAATGGCAATTCGAACTAAAGTGCTGCGCTCAGGAGCGTATCGCTCTTTTACATTTACTCCCACAAAACAGCGCCACCTGCAGGATAAACTGAGTGCACCACAAGGTGGGATAAGTGTTCATAGAACACTTTCGAAACTGAAAGAGCTCATTAGGTAATGCAAACATCTAGTTAAGGTGACTGGCTTAAGACACAGTGGGTTAATTTATTATACTGATCATTTCTCTTTGGTTTTGGTGGTTGCTGAGTCAAAAAGGTGGTGGGGATCTCCATAATATGGATCAGTTTTTTTTTTTTTTTTTCTTCTTAAGTCTTATACATATATAAATCTTTTTTCCAGACAGTAATGTTGTGTGCTACTCTGAATATTTTTTATAAAAATGATTTTCTAAAATAAGACTGAACTTGTGGTCAGTCCACACTAAGAATGCTGCAAAGTTTTCTTTTGCCAAAGAAAACAAACATGGACAGAGCATTTGTGAAACTTATGAGAACTTGATTCCTGTGGGAATCTGAAGAATCTTTTATTTTTGTGAAACAGAAAAGGAACAGGCCAATGCAAAAGCATTCAAGTCTCCCAGTTTGGCCGAGACAGAAGAAGCTCTCGCTCAAGCAGTGTGGTGCTGGGCTGGCGTGTCTAGGTCAGTATTGGTGCACTAAGACAATGAAATGTTATTCTGGCAAATTTAAAGGAACCGTTCACTCACAAATAATTTGCTGAATATTTACTCACTCTTAGGCCATCCTATATATAGATCTGGATAAATGTAAAGTCACATCATTGCTCACCAATGGATCCTCTGCAGTGAATGGGTGCCATCAGAATGAGTCCAAACAGCTGATAAAACATCACAATAATTCACAAGTAATCCACATGACTTGTGTTCCATCAGTTAATATCTTGTGAAATTGAAGGCTGCATATTTGTGTGAACAAATCCATCAAGTTTTTGACTGTAAACTGTTGCTTCCAGCTACAATAAGAATCCTCTATACATAATCGTCTACACATAACATTGCTTATATTATGTATAGAGGATTCTTATTGTAGTGAAAGGAATCTAGTCCATAGAGAAAAATGCCCAGATCAAGCACCATTCTCACACAAAAAATGTCCAAAACAACGGATGGATGTTTGTACTTTTTATTATGGAAGACTTCTTATTGTTATTATTAGATTTGTTTCTTACAAAAAGGCAGCTTGTTGCCTCACAAGATGTCAGTTAATGGACTGGAGTCGTGTGGAGTTACTGTGATGTTTTTATCAGCTGTTTGGATTCTCATTCTGACGGCACCCATTCACTAAGAAAAAAAACTCCTTAATGTTTTTGGATTGCCTGAGGGTGGGTACATTTTTTGCTAATTAAAATTTTCCAACCACAGTAGTGTCAATGCTTTCTTTTTTTTAAGCAGAATCTCTTAATAGTGACTTTTGCATATTTCTCCAGATGCCTAATTCTATTCTGAACACATTTAAGATTTTATTCTGTCGTTTGTCAATTTTAGGCACAAATGTTATCCCCTGATTTTGGGTGATATACCTTTACAGCCAATAACTATATCTTCAATGAATCTATTTCTAAATAAGCTAGGAATTACATAAAAGGAATCATTGCTTCATTGCTTTTAATGTGGTATGTGTAGTCAGAAATCAGAGACTCTGATTTCCTTTACAGCGACTGTAGTTCCTCACTTCTGGTGGATGATGTCTTGGGTGCCTTCCTGCTATGTCCTCATCCCAAAAAGCCCAGCCGTGGGTCTCTTGTAGTCAAATTTCCCTCAGGACTGGTAACTCATCCGATTAAGAATTCCAAGGGGAAGTTCCGGCTCGAGGTGAGCAAAGATGGAAACATTTTCATTAGTCTTTTTTGTTTTTCTTGCTTCACTCTTAAACCATGTGTCTGAAGTAAATTGCAGTAAATGTTTAATTTTCCTTTACAGAAGTGCCACATTGACTTTGAAAGCCTTGCTGCTTTGATCGAGTACTACACAGAGTTCAGTGAGGAGCTGGAATGTTCTCTGAGCTGGGCTCGCGTCAACCACTGCTACGATTGGGAAGAGATGGTGAATAAGAGTTCACGTTCATTGCAGGACAACAAGAAAGGCACATTCAAAAACCAAAGTTGGGTTTGAGTCCTGTCTTGAATGGACTTTTTTTTAAATCGTTTTATACTGTATATTTTACTTGCTTTTAAATTTTATCGAGCTGCTGACATTACTAAACCTTCCTAACAAGGATCTTAAATCACTGGCACTTTTTTGTTTGTTTTGACATTTTGAAGGGGTACTTCTGTTTTGCCTTCTGGGAACAATCTTAACTCACTTAAAGCACTCATGTTGTTGTAGGTTTTTTTGTTGTTGCTGTTTTGTTTTTTTTTTTTTGGGGGGGGGGGGGGTAAAGTTGTGTTCTGCTGAAATGAGCACCTCTGTTTTTCATGTAAATGTCAGATTTAAATGTAAACTTGACAACTTTTCCGAAGGTGCAGACTGTGTTTCATGTACCATGTCTTATGTCTTTTTAGAGATAACTTAAACGCATTCATTGAATGATCTCTCTCTCTCTCTTGCTGGCTTTATCTTAATGTTTTATAACTCTTGCACACTGCACCTCATAAATGCACACATTTTCTGTTGTTAGCTTTGCAGCAATGTAAACTGAGTGTCTTTACCTCTTTGCATAAACTGACTGATTATACAGTCATTTTGTCTCCTTTTCTTGTATAGTTTTAATATTCATAACTTCAAAAAAAGAAACCAATGGTATACTGCTATTTAACCAGCTATGTAGATATGGGAAAGTTTAATTTATAGATCTATAAATATGAGTGTGTGAAATAATTTAGTAAAGCGATATGTAGACTACTAATACCAACTTCCTAACATCCTAGGATGCTAAACTTGTTTGTAGTGGGAGCACTTTGTAGACGGTCTCGAGTGACATCAGTCATTGTCCGTGTTTCATTGAGAAACCTGGAGCCATGGAAGAGCCGCCCCAAAAATTCACCTTTGATGGGACTTATTATATGAACCACTGAGCAGATCTACAACGAGATTGCATATCCTCTGGTGGAGGTAATATTGATTTATATGTGTGGGTGATTGGTCACTGTGACAGCTAGAGCCTCTACAATGGGCTACTTTACTTTGTGCATGCCCATAGATATGGTTATCTGATCCCTATTGTCTCTTATCTGTAACAGGGCACCATAGAGTTTAAATCAGTCACGGAAGTTACCTACAGCCCTTCCTTTTATTGATTATTGACTAGATGCGCATAAGTTGGGCCCTTTAGACTGTAAATACTAAGCTTTGAGCATCTGTCTGTCTAGTTGTTTTTCTCTCTCTCTCTCTTGCTGTCTGTGTTTAATTTTGCATAATGCTATAATCAAATACTATACAATTATTTTGTAAAGCAGGTGTAACTGAGGGCTATGGGACAATTTTTGCTTATGGACAGACAAGAAGTGGCAAGTCTTTCACTATGCAGGTGTTCTAGATCCTCCATCCCAAAGGGGAATCATCCCTAGAGCTTTTGAGCACATCTTTGAGACAATCCAGGTAACCCTTGTGTTGGGGCCCTGCGGAAGGACACTAAGGCACTAACTCACATGTATTTTTTTAGCCATGTCTGTAAATAAAATACACAAAGATTGAATGAAATTCTGCCTCCTTTATCTGTATTAAGGAAGAATTGTGCAAAATTAGTGTTCTATGGTTGCAAACACAGTTACATAAATTACAGTAGTAACAACCAACTTAATTTCAGTTTCTTTACATATTTAACATGTAAATACATTTAGATTAATAAATTAACATGTAAATACATTTAGATGAATACATTTACATTTATAAAGAGTCCATAGAAATTATGAGAAACTGGAAATGTATGAGGTAGGTTGTGGGTGATAAGTCACAGACACATGACTCTTCTCTGGCTGGTCCCACGCAACATAAATCGAACCAGTTCTGATTATCGCAAGCAAACATGTCATCAAGCTCTGCAAGCTGTCTGTAAAAGCACCACAACACAGCCTTTTCACATGCCCTTCTCTCGGGCTGGAGGGTGTCACCTACCTTGACCAGTCGTTCTGCTCGTAATGATAGACTCCTTTGATTCTCTTTATTTTCTCGTCATATCTCATCTTTGCATTAGGATTTAGTTTTAGGCGGTATGGTCCGACAATGTTTTCTCTAGCCCGCTGCATTTTGTAGGATTATATTCTGTTTTTCACGCCAATTTTTCATTATTTACATGCCAGATCACTAGCCTGCTATGCCAGACGAGTCAACTGTAGTAAACATACCCATAATTCTTTGCGTTCCGATGACGTTGGCGCCCAGTTGGTCACAGGTGTTAGCGATCTCTTTTGAATCAGTTCGGGATTTATTGGGTTTCGCGAATCATTTGAGTCAGTTCGGGAGTTCGGAGCGGGTTCGCGAATCATTTGAGTCAGTTTGGGAGTTCGGAGCGGGGTCGCGAATCATTTGAGTCAGTTTGTTGTTCGCAAATAATTTGAATCAGTTCGGGAGTTCGTAGCGGCATCGCGAATCATTTGAGTCAGTTTGGGAGTTCGGAGCTGGGTCGCGAATCATTTGAGTCAGTTCGGGAGTTCGGAGCGGGTTCGCGAATCATTTGAGTCAGTTTGTTGTTCGCAAATAATTTGAATCAGTTCGGGAGTTCGTAGCGGCATCGCGAATCATTTGAGTCAGTTTGGGAGTTCGGAGCGGGGTCGCAAATCATTTGAGTCAGTTCGGGAGTTCGGAGCGGGTTCGCTAATCATTTGAGTCAGTTTGGGGATCGCGAATCATTTGAGTCAGGTTGGGAGTTCGGAGTGGGGTCGCGAATCATTTGAATCAGTTTGGGAGTTCAGAGCGGGTTCGCGGATCATTTGATAAATATTGTTAATACACTAGACAATATGAAGAAACCACAAAAATGGAGGACCATAATGTATAATGTATCATTTGTATAGGAGCATACATTCATGACCACATTAGATTGTATGTTTTTAAGATTAACATTTTAGTTATTAAAAATGCTCATACTGCAAAAGGTCTGTATAAAAAAGAAATTCATGCAAAATAAACATACACAAACAATAAAGTAAATACAGTAAAACAATATTTAATAAATATGATTTATAGACGACATAAAAACGTATTGAACTGCTTTAAAAGTCCATATGAGAATTTCTGAAACTGAAGTCGACTCACAATAAACTTGAAACGCACGTTAGCGGTGTCATCAGTGAATCCAGCCAATCGTGGATCAGTTGTGTCGTCATCAGAACCTGTGCAGCCGCTCTTCAGAAGCAGCCATCTTGTAGCAGAACTTCACTTGCGTTAGCATTCCCATTGACTCCCATTCATTTTGGCGTCACTTTGACAGCGAATAACTTTACATCTGAGGCGTTTAAAGACTCCATTTGTCCATTATTTATTTCTAAAGATACACGACAATGTATAAAGGGCTCCATTACCTTCTATGTTACATTATGGCCCCGTAGAAACAGTTTTTGTAAAAATAGGCTAACGATTGCGTCATAACCACGTGACTCTCTGTCGCATTACTGTACAGACAGGAGGAGAAGCTCGCAGGCAATTAACTTAATATGGTGTACTGGCGTTAAATTTTAAAATACTATACAAAATAATTAATCAGAATACTTACTCCTGCTCACTCACGCCAAAGAACTCCCCGCTCAAACTCGCCGTCTCTGCAAGATTAACGATGGCAGTTTGCACGCACAGCTACTAGAAGATTTACATCTGTCAGACAGGTTGCTGACGTCATCAAGCTTAGTTTGAGCCTGCGCGTCAGAAAGGGAAGTGCTAAAAAATGCTCACTTGTCTCAGTTGAGTTCCAATGGGGTCGCTGTGTCCATTTCTTTTACTGTCTATGTTCAGAAGCTGCGCTGGCTGAGTTCTCCGGCTACTCTCGAATCGCTCTCGCGGTACTTTGATGGCACACGTCACAGTCACGTGGCGTCAGCGCTGTATCAAGCCAGACAAAATTTCTAACCGGCATGCACTGCTTCAAGTCAGCCGACGATCGGTCTGCGCAGAGCTCCATGAAGTCGAACAAGCCTATAGACTTCCATTCAAAGATCGTTTTTTTTTAACTGCAGCCACTGCAATACAATCTCAATGAATCCCGGGAGGGCTAGCTCTAACGTGCTTTCGTCATCGTGCGTAACCTTAACTTGTGCAACTACTGGTGGGAACAGCTATGCAAATTCAGTTGTCAGCTGAACTTGATCAACATCACAGCGAACGTTACCTCAGCGTAGATTAATTCTGTCGTGTCACTGAAAGAAATACCATTCATTCGTTGTAGCAATAAGGATAAATTGGCAATTAAAGAATGAGGACAACCAAGACCAAATTTAAACATCAAACAAGTATCTACAAAGGGCGAGAAGTCGTTTAAACAAGTATTTTCGAGGAAGTGGTATGAGCAGAGAAAAAGGCACTTAATGCATCATCTCTCGAAGAAGGTTAAAAAAACACGAAAGAGCAAAGATGCATATGGATAGTAGGGAGCAGTGTAATATAAGTGCCCCCCTGAGAGAACTGGCAGGAGCCGCCACTAAATTTTAGAAAAATTAATACAAGACGTAGTCAGCCAGATGATGAACATTATTAATATTATTAATTAATAATTGTTATATGATACAGTCACACTTGTAGTAATATTTTTAGTTCTGTTTGTTGATTCAGAGTCAGCATCATCTGAGGTCCTCTGAGGGTCAGCATCATGTCTTCTCAGGTGTTCTGGATCCAGACTGGAGCTTGTGTAAATCCTAGTTGGGAGCCAAATGTGAAAAAGCTCTACCTCCTTTAGTGGACTTTGCTATCCTAGGAACTATCAAAAGTCCAGCGTTTTGTGACCTTAGGGTGCGTGATGGGTTGTAGCGTGGTAGAAGGCTAGTTAGGTACACAGGAGCTAAACCATTTAGGGCCTTATAGGTAAGTAATGATAATTTGTAACTGATACAGAACTTAATAGGTAGCCAGTGCAGAGACTGTAAAATTGGGGTAATATGATATTTTCTTGACCTTGTAAGGACTCTAGCTGCTGCATTTTGGACTACCTGTAGCTTGTTTATTGAAGAAGCAGGACAACCACCTAGAAGTGCATTACAATAGTCCAGTCTAGAGGTCATGAATGCATGAACTAGCTTTTCTGCATCAGAAACAGACAACATGTTTCGTAGCTTAGCAATGTTTCTAAGATGGAAGAATGCAGTTTTTGTAACATGGGAAATATGATTTTCAAAAGACAAATTGCTGTCTAATATAACACCCAGATTTCTGACTGTAGAGGAAGTAACAGTACATCCGTCTAGTTGCAGATTGTAATCTACAAGATCCTGCATAGTGTTTTTTGGTCCAATAATTAATATCTCTGTCTTATCCGAATTTAATTGGAGAAAATTATTTGTCATCCAATCTTTTGCATTTTTAACACACTCTGTTAGCTTAGATAATTGAGAAGTTTCATCTGGTCTCATTGAGATTTATAGCTGAGTATCATCAGCATAACAGTGGAAGCTAATTCCGTATTTTCTAATAATATTACCAAGGGGCAACATGTATATTGAAAATAGAAGGAGACCTAGGACGGATCCTTGTGGCACTCCATATATTAATGGTGATAAATGAGATGACTCCCCATTTAAATAAACAAAATGGTAGTGATCGGACAGGTAGGATCTAAACCATCTTAGAGCCTGCCCTTGAATACCTGTATAGTTTTGTAATCGATCTATGAGTATGTCATGATCTATGGCGTCGAACGCAGCACTAGGATCAAGTAAGAATAGAAATGAGATGCAACCTTGATCTGACGCAAGAAGCAGGTCATTTGTAATTTTAACAAGTGCAGTTTCTGTGCTCGGGATCAGTTCGGGAGTTCGTAGTGGGTTGGCGAATCATTTGAGTCAGTTTGTGGATCGCAAATCATTTGAATCAGTTTGGGAGCTCGGAGCGGGATCGCGAATCATTTGAGTCACTTCGGGAGTTCGGAGCGGGATCGCAAATCATTTGAATCAGTTCGGGAGTTCGGAGCGGGATCGCGAATCATTTGAGTTAGTTATGGGGATCAGGAATCATTTGAGTCAGTTTGGGTATCGCAACTCATTTGAATCAGTTCGGGAGTTCAGAGCGGGATCACGAATCACGAAAGATTCGCGCTAGTAAACGTTCAAATTGGCCATAACCTTTAATTCGTTGCTGCCAACTAGATCCGCCCCTGCCTGTGTTAACTTATTCATGATGTGCATGCATATGCATATTTATTAAGTCTATTCATTATTCCAGTTAATTTTAGCTAATTTTGCTTTCACCATTTGACATTATTCTATAATGCTTTACTAAGTGTGAAGTTCATGTAACCACAAGTACATACAAGTATTGTCAAGTGAGAATCAGGTACAAGTACAGTCAGGATATTCAAGTGCATGAATATTTAATGACGTGATCATTCTTTATTTTATGAGTGGTCACATTCTAGAACTAATGCAGTCCAATTTGGTGTTAGTACTGTAAAAACTCTAATCATAAACTAGGGTTAAGGTGGTGTTAAAAATACTAAATAAGTTTGAAATATTCTTAACCCAGGGTTAAAAAAATATTTTAACCTAGGTTAAAAAAAGTTGTTAAACCTGCGTTAGTGTAGTCTGAAAAGCATTTTAGATTCCCAATATCTTACGAATACAAAAAACATCCATAGTAGTCTCATGTCTAAATGAATCCAAATTTCTTTTTAGCAGGAAGAGGAGGAGGACTGCTACAAGAAAATGCTGAGCCATAGTGATAGCGAACATATCGACACTAACTACTTCAAGCCAAAACGGACCAGTCAGCTGTTGGCTAAAGAATATATTAAAAACAAGTGAGAGACTGATTTAATATAAACCACTACATATGCATATTCACTTGTTTCTCTCATGCAGCTGCTGTATGTTTATAAATGATGCAAATTCTAATCATTTTCTCACAGTGAATTATTCTGGTTTAATCTGAAACGGTCAAATCCACCTTCCGGTGGGTCCAGTTTGTCTCCTATAAAAAATGTGATATCTTTCCTCCCACGTTCCTTCTGTTTTGAAGTCCCTTGGAGTCCCACCTGCTCTTGGCAAAGTAAAACTTTTCTTATTTTATTGTGAGTATTTTTATGATTATTTTACTTCCTTTTAAAGCACTTTGAATTACCATGAAATGTGCTATATAAATGGTCTGTCATTTAAAAATGTTGTCTTAAAGACTGGTCTAAATTCATTGTCAAATGAAAGTGTCTATTGTTGTTGTTTAAATTCTGTCTTTGATTTGCAGAATCAAATATTTCACATTAGTGCACATTTTGATGATTTCACCTCTTGCAGCCAGACTCAAATCAGTAAGGTGTGATAAATTAAGTCCTAACTTCAATGCAATTAATATGATGTGTAAAAGATTATGTAAAATACTCTAACAATAAGCAATTGAATGCTAGTTTTGTGTATTTCTGTGACTTTGAAGCCCCAGAGAGGTAAATGAGTTGTAATTACAGCTTCGTTGCTGCATTAAAGCAATACACCCTTATCATGATATACATTTCAGCAGATGTAACCTACCCTTGATTAAAAACCCAATAGTTAGTGACCTTTGGCCAGTAGACAGTCGCTGTAAGTAAAACCACTCAGTGAAAAACCCTTTCACGCTGAAGCCAAGCTGTGTATCATTTGATTCATTAAAAACATTATCATAGTTTCAAAGTTTACAGTATATAAAACAATGCATTTAAAAGCAGCGCATCATCTGATATATTTTTTCACATCCGTTTCATTACTCTAATCAATTGGCGATTGAACCCGTTATATTTTTCAACATGGTCACTACAAGCATTCCTGTAAAGTTTTAAATAGTTAGTTAATCAAAGCACAGTGTTTGGACTTGGATACAGTTTAAGCATAATGTCCTTCTATCTGATCATACAGCAGCTAAGCAACCAGACAAACCTGAAACCAGGTAAGACATATCATGCTTAAATTATTGCTTTATTCGTGTGTGTTCTGTGGTTAAACATTACTGTAATTTATGGCTGCTTTCCATGTGCATTAAGGGGTGGATTTGGTTGGAAAAGCCACTGTGAAAGGCCAACTGTAAACTGAGTCAGTACAAACAGAAGAACCATTCTCAGTGTAAGTCATGAACTAGGACAAATTCTGAGATAAAGAACTTTAATGACAGATGAATCTGAAAGGCCAGGTAACATGAACACCAGTCTGTTGGTTGCAACCCAAGATAATGTGCTAATCCACTGAAGTGCTGTGTCAGATCTCACTGACCGGCGTGTAAAATGAGGAGTTTGACTGATAGCTGATCTTTGGGAGCCTGGCTTCTTCAGGTTCATCAGTCTCTGGTGATGCAGACATACTCAAACATATATTAAAAAAAAAAAAAAACAGGAAGTGATTTTCTGAAAACATTCATGATTCATAAACACAGATTAGGAGCAGGCTTCCAATAGCAAGATCAAAGCGTAATTTAAGGCTAATTGCTAATCTACTTAGATGTAGTTAGAAAAGTATTGAAAGATACTTAGGTTTACCTGGAAAGGTAAACATACAGAATCATCTTAATCTTCAGTGCTAAATTAGGCAAAGGCATCCAAGTGTTATAGTCAATGATTCAGTAATAAATCATCTAAAAGTTAATTGCAACACTGTATTACTTTAAATTGATAAAAGTTAACTGTGCTATTTCTTTGCAACTACTGCTACCAAACAGAACTGAAAAATAATGGGCATTGATCCATCAAATGCCCAAAACCCATGCCATTGGTTGAGCTAATGTTGGTGAGGATGTTTTTACAGGTTTCAGAAGAGTCAGCCTACCAATGGCTTTTAACATTATAAAATTGCATACTTTTATTAATCGGTTGTTAAGTCTGACATCATGCATCACAGTTTCTGCTGGGTCCAAACGCTCCGTCAGATGCCAAAACAAACAACAAAATCGCCATACCAGAATCTTAGCAGGCTAGAGATTGATTCATGTTTTAAAAATGGTTAAAATACTGGTGTCTGCAAGAGGTTGTAGCAGCACTGTCACAGTCAGCAAATTTCAGTTTTTCAGCAATCCTAGTTTTCGTAATGCCTCTCTCCGATCTCTTCCAATGCTGGGAACTGGCACAATGTGGCCTTTGGAACGAGATGATGCATGCAATTCCATTTTTGTGGATACCGATGCATTAGAATCCTTAGAATTCATTAGGGTGTCTGTAAAGTGGTTTTTGGCCCCCATTGGAGAAGAACCTGATTGGTAGTCCTGAGAATTTGCATTCAAGACTGTGATGTTAGAACTTGACAGTACAGTCCCAGCATGTTCCAGTGTGGCAGATGTCCCGGTTGAAGTCATATCGGCATGTTGCAGATGAGTTGAAGCTGTAGATAGGTTGCACCTTTGGTGGAAAGTGCTGCAACTTTGTAATGGCTGGTTTATTTGTTCTCCAGGAACACATGGGGCAAGACGTTCACTTGTGGTCTGGTTTTGCTCTTTGTTTGTTGGGGAATGTGAATGCTTTAGTTGTTGACAGATTGGGTTCTTTGTATCCTTAAGGAGACCCAGCTTGCAAAGAGCCTCTACTCTTACTTTCTCTGGGTTCATTAATTTATCTACAGACAACACCCCTGGGTAAGGCATGGTTGAGTGGATCTTGGAGTTGGAGTCTTCTTCCTGGTTCATTGGGACTTTGTGTGGGGTTTTCAATTTAGGTTTAGGTGCGACAGGTGGAGGAGTGGGCTTGGAGTTCCTACTTGTCAAGGCCTGTGAGTTCTGGGTATGAGTTTGGGATGCAGAGATGCTTTGATCTTTATTTGTAGAAACCCGCTGTTCTTCGGTTTTGGCTTCAGTTGCATTGGTTCTCCGCATGGAAGCACTCTTTCGCAGATGTACAAGTGCTTCATACGAGAGTGGTCCTCTACGTGCCACATTCTCTGGCTGAGATTTATTTTGTTGTTTTTCCATTGTTTCTTTACTGCTATTGATTTTATATGGAGGTGGTATCACTAACACATTGACCTCTGAGGGAACCTTTGGAGCTTCTTCATGGAGCTGGTTACTTTCACAAGCCACTTTGATTGCAGTTTTTTTCTGGGATGCAGTTAATTCAGGTTTGTGTTGGATTCGTGAGCTGCGGTTTGCAAGGACAAATGGAGTAGGAACCATATAATTCAGAATTTCATTTTGCACCAAGCTGCTAGATGACAATGGACTTTCAAATTGGCTTTTGGGAACATCTACAAACAATAAAATACTATTTTAATGCATTATCAGTAATGGTTAAGAGTTATAAATACTAAAGGAGCATCAACACACCTTGACTAGGGAGCTTGTTGGGTCTTGTCGACGAGGAGAGGTGGGCTGCTTTGTTAGCTACATTTCCTCGAGCTGGCAGCTGATCAGATTCGTCATTGGATAGGCCACTGTCATCCTCTGTATCCAGTGACTGAATGGTCTCCTCTAGGTACATGAGACAAGCCCTCTCCTCGGCAGAGAGATACTCCATACTTTCATCACTCTGAAACATAAATTATTCCCATTTGTGGACTCTAACCTTTAATATGTGTTCATTAAAGGGATAGTTGATTCAGAAATGAAAATTCTGTCGTCATTTTCTCAGCCTTATTTTGTTCAAAACCTGAATGACTTACACGCTAAGGACTGGGTGGTCAATGTGCACCATTAAGATACTAATTTGTACACTTTGGATACGAATATGTTCCTTTAAAGTACAAATGTGCACACTTTAGGGGTAAATAAGGTACTAAGGTGCACCTTTTGAAAATGTACCGCCCAAGTGACTGAGGGTGAACTTTTTTCTGCTTTCTTTAGAATACAAAAGAAGATCATCTGAAGAATGTTTCTGTTCATATAAAGTCAATGGTGTCCAAAGCAACCCTTACTTTCTCAAAATATGTTCCAAAGAAAATAACAATACAGATTTGGAACAACACGAAGTAAATGATGACAGAATTTTCAATTTTGGGTGAATTTACTCTTTCATATATTTTATCAACATTTTACAGTACATCAAAACAACTGAAGATGTAGATTTAAATGTATTTGATAACATTATGTACAGTATGTCTTCATAAAAAAAGGATATCTTACAAAGCATGAGTTGAAGCTGACCACACTGTCACAGCTGCCATTACTGTCAATCTCGCCCATTGTGTCGAGGCCAGTGCCATCTTGCCACATGTCACTTATCGGCATTTGCAAATTATGCAAACCTCCACCCTGATATGAATTCAAAGTTCTTTAACAGTGTTGATGAAACTGCATTTCCCCTAAAAGTAGAATAAAAAATGCTAATGAAGTGTCTTGATATGTACCATTTGTAAGTGGTAATAGTAGAAATTGTAGATCAATTAAATACAATCTTATACAAAAAACACATAAGACAATTATATTTTTATTTATTTTAAAAATTTTTGTGATTATAATAATCAGATCATGTGAATGAGATTAGATGTTACAGCTTTTCTAGTGAAGGCATGAAGGAAGATAGCGAATCATCCATTTGTTTAAAGATAAACTAAACTTTGTCTTGTCTTGTGCTTCAGAAATGGTTGCATTTATTCCAGCTTCAACTTACACCTTATGAAAGATCAGTAAGAACAATATCAATTCATTTTGTTTTATTAGTTGTCACATAAAAGGCTCTCACTGTTGTAAATTTGAATATGACGTGAATGATGATAATACATTTTTTTTTTACATTGATGGATTGTATTGTGTGATAATGCAAATGTAACAGCAAACATGTTTTCTTTGGGGAGAGATGAATGAGGAAGTTGCAGATGGATAGAAAATAAAACCATCATCAGAACAGTATGACATTTGTTTTCAAATTATAATTATATTTTAAAAGTTGAACTTTCATATAAACAGTAATAAGTAAACCATAACAAAGACTGTAAAAATGAGGTCCATTTCTAGAGACATAATTAACCCACTGGCCTTTTTATATTATCTATAACCTTAATAACATACTAATAAAATGCTTAGTCCTTTTTGTAATTGCATCACCGATAACGCACTTCGAAATGTCTTTCATGCTGTTCTAGAGAAGTCATACCCATCTATAATCATAATAACACTGAAATGACTTTATTATGTACATATGACCTGTATTACACAAGAAAACACACATATATATGTTATCTACTAAGCGTCCTTGAAACTATCTGCCAGACTACACTAGAAATGAACACCTGGGTAAGACGTAAAATACTGCTGAACAATCTAAAACATGTAAAAAGCATGTAAAATCTGATTTTAATTGATACATTTCAGCACATTATTTACAATAGTATAATTAATATATGTTTCCTTTCTGCTTTAAATTCTAGGATTAATTGCCAAGCCTTCATTAAAACCGACATAAATAATCATAGGCAACCTGAAACATGCTTTAATAAAAGTTTACCTTTAGTGCAGAAACGAGATAGCAGCCCAGCAGGTGCACGTGCTTCTACAGAGTCGGTTCTGTGAGGCACAGTGAGGTGTCAGTACTGGACATAAAGTAATCTTCCACCAATCATTTTCCTTTCTTTCCTGCAGCAGCCAATCAGAGAACTGACTGTTGAGTGTACGGCAAAATAAATTAATAAAAACGAAAGTTAATATCAAAATAGTCGTTTAGTGGCTAGAAAAGACATGGAAGATGAGTAAGAAAAGACTTAACTACACACACTACTTCTGTGCACGCGCCTGGAATGACAAACACACGATGACAGAAAGTGTCGAGAGGATCACCGGCAAATCCTGCTTAATCGCGTTATGAAGGGTTTCTTAAAATAACATTAGTTTAATCCCTGTCAACTGGAACTGATTTGATCCTATTTAACTGACTGAGATTCATTAGGTTTTCACTCCACATACAGACGATCAATTTTAATAATTTATTTATTTCTCCACACAAAACGAACTAGTTTGTTTGGTGCTACCTGTGCTAGTAAGAAGTCCAGTCGTGATTAGTAAGGTTAACTAATGTAACTAGTGTTTTTATTTTTTTTCTACGCTACTAACTACTCATTAGTTCTTATTCCGATCTGATAGTATATATTAAATTACACACCATAAAGTTAACTTGAGAAACACCATTAAGGAATAATAAATGGTATCTAGTGAATGAGATACAGGATTATTTATAGATTATATATTCGTAATTCTAAAATAAGTAACATAAAAATGGCTACTACTTAAATGTTGAAAGGCACAAGATGTTTACATTTTATAAACTAAAGAATATGGAGCGGTACTTGTCGGCACAGAACTTGCCACCACTATGTAACAGATTGGTTGGCCACAATGGTTGGTTGCTAAGGGGTTCTGGGTGTTTCTAGGACATTCAAGACTTTATGATGTCAACACTGGGTTTCCTGTGTTGTTTCATTGGAAACAATTTGCTTGGGAAAGTTTAATACCGTCTCTAACATGAAATTTTGACAGTAGTTCGTTAACACTAGTAACTACTAATAACATTTAGTTAAAAACTAATAACAAATAAGTAAATAATAAATCACACAAGGATATTTATATATCTCCAATTCAAGTTTATTTATCATTACCCAGTATAACCAGTGATTTTGTAGCAAAGAGTGCTGTCCATGCAGTTCCTCA
Source organism: Carassius auratus (assembly GCF_003368295.1). Lineage (NCBI taxonomy): Eukaryota > Metazoa > Chordata > Actinopteri > Cypriniformes > Cyprinidae > Carassius > Carassius auratus. The sequence goes on along the minus strand of NC_039278.1, from coordinate 19,208,548 downwards.
CTCAAAGTTCTCTTAGTATAGACAAAAACACTGATCACGGCCATTTAGAAAAATCACTGCAAAATAACAACAAAAAAGTCCTTTGGACTTACAATGGCACCATTTGTTCAAAATAAAAAAGCTGCAAACAAGTAAACAACAGTGTGGATATTACCTGACTGAAAAATACTGAGAATGTACCTCATCATCATCATAAATCAGGCCTTGCAAGATGTGTTCTCTCTAAATTTCATCCACACTCTAATACTATGATACTTTGCTACACTAAACCTCATATATCAGCCCTTACGCAAAAAAAGTTTGTCATCTCTTCAAATGTCAAAACTACAATCACTCTTCCTAACAATGGTCACTTGAGAGAGAATAAACACATTTTGCATAAAACAATCTTGTGTGGTCATTTGCAGAGATTACACAAGTGCCCTTCAAAGAAAAACAAAATCTAGATTCACAAAGTAGTTCAGTGAGATTCTACAATCAGCACCATTGTCATCCACTTCAGCTTAAAATACACACTTTCTTGTTAACTAGCTTACTGAAAATGCGTAAAAACTGCATTGAGTAGAGTATTCAGAGTCGACACTTGATCTATGTGAGTATTTCAAGTAACAGATAGAATGGAGCCAGTGAATTTAAGACTTCATGTAGTGCCATCGATCGTTCAGAAGCTGTGCGTATGACCTTAAAAAGACAGATAATATAATAAATACAGTAATGCCATGGTTAAATTAGAGTTAATGAAAGGCATGTCTAAGCAGTGCTCCACCGTTTTTTTGTTTGTTCAATACTACTCTGGCCACATCCACAGAAGCTCTTTATGTGTGAAAAAAATGTACATTGATGATTAATTTGTTTAAAATTATGAACAATTAGTATTCCATATTAAAAGGTTAAATTATTTGTTCAGTACTACCAAAGGTTTAGCTAGCATTGTCACTCATACATCTTTGAGCTGCAGGCAACAGAAAAGTGTTTACATGAGGTTATGGGTGAATTCACGAAAGCCATGTAGGTCACATTTAACAGCGGAATAAAATAAAATGTGTTATGTTTAGCTTAAGCAAAAGGATTTTAGAACATTACGATTTTATAATTATATTTTCATCCTAAATTGTTAAAAACCAGTAACTAATTTTACAGTTAAATGACTATAATTAAATTAATAAGCATATATCCTAAGCAACCTACCATTAATAATGAAATGTAAAAATACTTCATAATAATTACATTTGGGGTAGAAATTAGCCTTATTGTCATGATGATGAAATAGGCATCCCCTCTCTGTATATATTTCAGTTTGTAATATGACCTGGATGTGTTTTGCAAAATTCACCCTAATACTAGTATCGTAATTTTAACAAACAGGTAGTCAGTGGAGAATCCCTTTAAATTTGTTTGAAGAAACGGCTTCTGATTTCTGGCTAACAGCCTAAAAACACAAGCACACTTAAAACTTCAACTCAGAGTAAAGCAAAGTTAAAAGAATACTGAACAATCTGAGAACTCGACAAGTGAAAGTCTTCTGAAGCCGCTAGACGATGTGA
>NC_039278.1:19102174-19206904 GCF_003368295.1 Carassius auratus | reverse complement strand
TTCTTTTGTGCAATCTGAATATGAACATGTAGAGAAGAATGTTACGTTTTTGACTTGTCATGTTAATGATAATTGCAATAACAATGAGTAATACATTTATTACAGTGTTACTAGATTTACTTGTATTATTATAATATTCAATTCAAGACTTAAAATGTTGCTGTCCCATTTCTTCTTGTTAGTGAAAGGACTGATGTATGGCACAAACTGCTCTGCTGATACCAAAGCCGTTTGTGTTTGCAAGCCTGGGATGACATGTTCTAAGTATAATTTCGAAAAAGAATGTGAGGAATGCAGAAAATCTAGATCCTGCAAACCTGGTCAATTTGTCTTCAAAGAAGGTAAGAGGAACAAGTGTACAACTGTACTGTCGTCCGAATTGGAGTTGTGTAGCTTTAAGTCTATGTCTGTTAGCTTTAAACTCATTATTTTTTAGCACATTCACATCTAAAAAAATACATTCTCTTCAGAGAAAAGGATAAGGATTTTGATTACTCATTGGACTTTTGTCTAACAAAATGCTCTCCAGTATTCGAATGCCTCTCCTCTTAATATCTACACTCGTTAAAACCACAAAAAGCAAATGATTTTTAGTTATTGGCTGTTTAAAAATATACTGTACCTCCTTGTCGCAAACTTGCATTTTCATTGAGGAATACGTCAATTTATCCAGTCCAATGCATCGAGTCATTTAATGCATTATTTGTTTTAATAGGCCAGTTATGCGTGCTGTCATCATTGTGGTGTGTTTGTAAATGCAGGGTCATCTGTTAGGTGTATGCCATGTCCAACTGGAACGTTTTCAAACCGCAGTAATAGTGACCAGTGTAAACCACACACAAAGTAAGATGCAAATGGAAAGAAAGACTCATTGCTTACAAATGCACACACATGCATATGGCTTACTTGTCTTTTTCTCTGTTAGATGTGAAGGCAGGTCAGTTTTAAGAGCTGGCGACTCTACAGTTGACACACTGTGTGAGAGGATGCCGCCATCAACAACAGCAGCAACAACAACAAAGGCTCCCCTTCAGAGTTCACCAAAGCGTACTAGGCCCAAAAAACCGGGTTCTATTTGGGGAAAAATGCAGGCAATTCAGCTTATGAACACCACCACCACCACCACCACCTCAACTGTAGTTCTATTGAGTAGAGTGACAACAGACACAGCAGGGTATCAAGATTTCATGATCTACTGCTCTGGTAAGTATTAGGCCATGCTACAAGTATTTAGCTTACAACCCATATAGAAGTACCAAGGTTAAAAAAGTTGCAAAAATTCTGCAAAGATGTTTTGAATCAACCAATCAGAATAAAGTAATAAAAAGTGCCATTTAATAGAGTGCAACAGTGTCCGCCCACTTTTCAACAGCTTTGATTCCAGAAGGATTTGTTGAACATGAGCTATGCAACCAGCTATGAGATGAATCACAATATTACAATGTATTTGAAAATGTATTTGAAAATTAGACGAAAAGGCAAAAATTGTGTACTTAATGTTTTTAACAAGGGGACAAAATACAGTCCGATGAAGCATTGTGAGTTACATAATCTCATGCACTCTATAAGTGATAGTACTATATTTAAATGGTGGTACTTTAATAGTGTAATAATACCATATTCATTAAACATTGTACTTTTTTAAGTGAGCTATGAGTTATTCATATATCAGTTTTTGATGCTTTGCTTGTTCATTGTTTGAATTCTTTCAAGTTTCCTTCCTCTCTTTCCGTCACCTTTGGCATTTCATTGTCTTCAGCTGTGTTTCTTCTCTGATCTGTGTCTTTTTCTCTGCACCCCCCAGTCGGTGTTGGTATTGGTCTGGTTGTGCTGATATTGGGAGTGATGGTGATTACATGCATGTTACGAAAGAGGAAAGGTATTGTGGGCATTTTCAATTTCAATTACATCAGTCTGATATCAGAAAAGTCATCTAGGTCGCAGACTGAAAAGTTTTCAGCTCTTTAGATAGAGATTAGTTTATGTGAATTGAGCACCTAAGGTTAAGTTGGTGACGTGTTTTTCTTTGTTTACGGCAGGTTTACAGAAGGTTCCGATCACAGATGACAAGAAGGTACATTTTCCAATTCATATTGTACTACATACTACAAGTGTACAGGTCTCATTCTCCTCCTAATAAAGAAATAGCATATACTCTTTTTATTTCTGCCATACAAAAATTTACAGAGCATGTATAATAATTAGGTAAGTTATTTCTATTTTTTCCAAGCACATTTTGCTAAATCCAAACCACGTCAAACCTACTTTAATAACTACTGTTAATTTTTTAGTTTTGGAAGACTAAAGGGTTCCTGATGGTTTAATTCTTGGTTTAACACCTAAATCTTTACTTTAATTCTTTAAGTCTTTTACAGTTAACGTCTTTTCTTCTCGACCTTTTTTTTTTTTGTGACCCCATTGCCCCATTGAGCATTTCTTGTTTATTGGTCACACCTTAATTTAGCAATTTCTAAAGTACTGTCATTCCCATGGGCATTTAATAATTTTAATAAAGATTGTTTTTTGGCCCATTTTACATGTAAAATAAAACCTGCTTTATAATTCTGCACATCTGAATATAATGTGTCCTTCACTTCCAGCAAAATTAATAGTAGTTATTAAGTGATTGTGATGTGGTTTGGAATTGTTAAAATGTCCTTTGTAAATATATATACTGTATATTCCCATGACTTGCCCAATAACTATGCATTCACTTTAGTTAGTGTATGTATATCTTGTTTTCTTCTAAATAAAGGAACAGCATTCACTATTTCTGCCATCTTTTTTCCATATAAAGGATTAGCATGCTACTATTATAATGTCTGCCAACTATAGGTATAGTAACAGTACATACAGTATATTCTTAGGAACAGACTACTACTCTTACTATAAACATATATTCTTGATTTCTTCCATTTAAAGGAATAGCATCCTATTCTTGCCGTTTATGCTTTCTTTATATTTCATAAATGGTAGTATGTTAGTATGCTAGTTTGCTATTCACAATTTGCCTAGTAGGTTTACTTCTCTACTGAAAAATATGCAATGTACTGTACAACAATAAATGCTTCAAACAGTAGTATGCTAAACTAACTTGTCTCATGACCTCATTTCCACATTGCATATTGTATTTGTCATCTAAGAAATGAATATGGTTGTACTGCATTCTTGTATTGCATTCTTGCAATAAAATAATGTGGAAAAATATTGAAATGGTATATCAAATTGAGTACTTTTTTATTTTGGGATACTGATTTTATCGCTTTCCCGTCTCTCTTCAGGTAGAGCAGGATCCCTCGGCAAGCAGCACACCTGATTATCAGCGTCTGTTACTCGTCGACAGGTGCCAGAAGGAGCCGTCCATGACTTCATCGGACAGCCAGAGTCAGCCAGACTCAGGTCACAGCAGCGCTGACTGGCTGGACCGCACCAGTCAGGAGTCCCTACCAGAGCAGCCATCCGTCTCCAGCCCCATGGTCAATCTCAGCATCACGGCCACCTTCAACTGCCAGCTGAACCCCACGACAGCGTCCTGCTCCATCCCCATGCTGACACCCCTGACACCCCATGCTGAAGCTCCGGTGCCGCTTTCTCAAGAAGAGGTCTGTGTATCCTGTCAGCAAGAGGACGGCAAAGAAGCTCTGCGCTCGGTACAGGAGAGCGGCCTGTGTGTCTTCTGATTGGATGCTTTACTGACCAAATATATACGTTTAGATAAATGCATATGCAAATCCCTAAATGCAGTGTAAAGTTAAACAGATGACATTAATTGCATTATTTTAAAACTAAAAAGGAATAAATCAGCCCAAGATGAAAATGTGCTCACCCCCAGGCCATTCAAGATGTAGATGAGTTAATGGGAACAGATATAGAGAAATGTAATATTAAATCACTTGCTGACCAATGGATCCTCTGCCAGCTAAAGCCAACAAAACTGACTCGTTATTGTAATGTATTGTACAGTTTTATGGTTGCTATCTCTATTCAGTACTTGTCTATAACGTTTGACACGTAAAAAGTTTTTAAACCTCCCTGGTGAGACGAAATGAATGATGATTCGATATATAGAGAGATGTAAAGATAGCGCCCCCAGTGGTTGTTGTTTTCTCTACCTCCCTTGCAAATGTATTAGGTGTTTCACTGTTTATATTTTGTCATATTTTTTTATAGACTTAGTGAATGAGTTTTGTGGGATTACATGAGATGAATGAAAAATAAGCAGAGCTTACTATTTACAGCACAGGTTGCCCAACACTTTTAGATATTATAGATCCTAGATATAAAGATATAACAGTGGAGAATCAATATTTTGTATGTATTGCGTTGCCAAGTATATCATCAAAGATTTTGTTGGAATATAGGAATGTATATAGTTATTTTTGTATTTTTTTAAACTTGTATATATGTTGTCATTGTAAAATTTTGTATATCCACTTATATAAAGCAGTATTATTCGCAGTTGTTTATATTATTTTTCTATTGTGCAAGCTATTATTTTTGCATCCCATCACTTGCTTAGCAATGGATGCAATGCAGTGAATGGGTGCCGTGAGAATGAGAGTCCAAACAGCTGATTAAAACATGACAGTAATCAACAACAATCCATTAATCAAAAAACATTTTTAATATCACATCATTGCTTCCAGCGAAAAATATAAGTCCTCAAATGCATTAATATGTTCTGCAAATTGTAATTATTTGGTGAACTATTCTTTTAAAAGCATTTTAACTTGACATTTTTTCTCACCTGGTGGACAATAAAACAGGCTAAAAATCAGTTTGAGGGACCTATAAATGCCCTGGTATAATGCAAGAGAAATCTACCCGTTGAAAGTTTATTATAATTTTTTTTTTTCAACAATGTATTCATATATTTCCCCGAATTTCATACGCTGTCAACTATGCAAACTACAGTGTAGTCAAGACCTAACCGTGGTTCTTCATGCCAGAACATCCATTATATAGATGCTCTTGGAAGACCACCAGCACAAAAAGCAGTTTAAGATTAACGTATGAAGCCGGAGGAAAGCCTCCAGCGGTGGATCAATGCAGTTGTTAACCGACTTAAGGAATCACAGAGAGGTATCTCTTTGGGAGCTGATTAAATATTGATCATGCCCTCGATGGCTGTTTTGAAGGTTGCTGTATACTCCCACGTCTATATTGCACTGCTCATTTGAACTGTGGAGTGTCTGCTGCTTTCTTTTTCTGAGCGTCTTCTGTAAGCCACAGGCTGTTTGTTGTGGGATTGGTTCAGGAAACCTGGTTTTCATTTGTAACTTACTGAGTAATTACTTGATTTATTCAGATTTTGAGCAGAAGTGTGTAAGTATGGGAATCTAGAAGCAGATACAGTAACACCTTTATGATGTCCACTTATAGGGACAATTAGGTCCATTTAATATACATAAGTAATTTCTATATTGAATTATTCTCCATTTATTTTATTTTAAATTTATTTCTTTTTTGTGTATACATTTTATTAATTTGTCCATGTACCCGGGTCCAGACTTTAAGTGTTACATTATGAAGAAAAAAAAAACATTAAATATAATTTTTTTAAATACGTAAAAAAAATAAATGCAATTTGCTATCTGTATGAATTATTTCAATATTTTGTGTAAATCCATCATTACACAGTATTTTTTTTAAAAACACCATTTATTTCCTCTGTTTTATACAATTCTTCTTTATGCATAATATATATATATATATATATATATATATATATATATATATATATATATATATATATATATATATATATATATATATATATACATACATGCATATATAATGTGTGAATGTCTGCTGTTGGACATCGTCAGAGGACAGCTTAAATAAACTAGTGCAAGTGTGAAAGTTTATTTTCTAAAAGACCCAGCATGCATACTGAAACCCCATAGGTACTTGGCAGTGAGTCATTTCAGTAAGTTGTGTTCTCCATTTTAATCCATCCCTGTCGTGAAACACAGCAATGTGTTACAAGCACAAGTGTTATGATTATGAGTAAGCAAAAAGCAGCGCTTAGTTTGTGGGAAATGGTTTGTTTGCGCTGCACTCAGTGACAGGAAATCCTGAAATAAGATTGAGGTAGGGAAGCAAACCAACAGCCTACCATTTCAAAGCATGTCACTTCTCCAGTGCAACTTAAGTAAGATATGAATGAATTCTGATAGTATCTTTGTCGAACAGTTTCATAATGAACACTGTGTGTTGCACATGTTGATTTCACTGCAGCTGTGAGGTGCAAACAATGAACATGAACCACAGGACCTCAGATTGTCACACACTGAAACTGCATAGATAAAGAAGAACTATGGGTTGATGAATGTGTCTGACAACCGCAGGTCATTTGTGAATCAACCGTTCTTCTTGTAAAGTGGGGAAAGATGTAGAAGACATCCTTATTTCTTTTTTGTTTTGTTAAATTTGTTTTGGCACGTCAAACCATGAGTGCCAGAATAACTCAGCAAAAAGTTTGGTGGACAAAGGTCAGCTTCTGAGGTGAGATGTGAGGCCAGTGTCAGGAAATGTGGGTGCATGAGCAAACTAGCATGTTGAGAAAGCACTTTCACAATAATAAGGACAGTAATTCAGTCAGGAACTTGACCAGTGATGCACCAGATAGTTTTGAGCAACACTTGTTCTGCAATCCTGTGCATGGTCTTCTTTTGTATCGCCTACAAATAAAAAAGAAAATGTCAAGTTAGAAAAACAAGTTGAAATTCCACCCCCCCCAGAAAAGCAAACAAACTAATACATTTAATGAAAAAAATAAAGTAGTAGTTTTTTTGTTGTTGTTTTTTTTCGCATTGTGAAATCTCATCACTATATTATGTGTCTGAATGTTTTACTTTTTAATTTGCTTGTAATTCTCATTATTCACAGTGATAATTGTCATTAAAATCTAATTTCCATAACACTAATAAAACTCATTCAATCTAGACTAAAAAAGCACAAGTTAAAAGCATTATAAATATGATATATACTGTACATGAATTTGTATTAATTGTCTTCTAATTGTATTTGTTCCCTTATGCAATATCTAAGTTAATTTTGATTTTAGTATATATATATATATATATATATATATATATATATATATATATATATATATATATATATATATATATATATATAGTATATATATTTATATATATAAATATTTGAACAATTAAATATTTTATATGTATAGTTATATAGTTAGTAATGATTAGCTGAATATAGTTAAATTGCCACTCGCCAGCAAATAAACCAATTAATGTTGCCATTTCAAAGCGGGTCTCGCCTTCTGAATGTTTGTGTAATGAACAAATCATTCAAGTGCTGTGAAGCAAAAGGCAAAAAGACATGCAAAGAAATGCAGCTCCTAATGCAGGTGTGTGTTATCTATCTATCTAAGTCTGTATGCCTGAACAAAAGCTGACAATTTGCATCGCAGATTAAGAAAACCATAAACTAAATTTAACATTATTCTTTCTGATATTTTTTAGTTCATCTTACACTTATGTTAAATTAAGTACTTGAACGGTCATAATTAATTTTAGATGTTTTCTTTAAATTAAAAGAATGCTGTATAAGAACACATTTCGTATCGACCTACAAACACACGCCAGCAGAGTGCGAGCAATCACTCTGATATTATCATATGCTCATTTCTGCCCTTGATGAGGAAGCTGGTGGCTGTACCATTACAGCAGCGGGAGGAATTCAACATTCACTCGGGTTAAAATGTCTTATATCCTTATCGAATCCAGCCCAGATTATAAAAACAAATAAAATACAATTATTGTATTTAATTTCTTTAAAGCAATAGTAAAAGTCTAGAGAAAGCTTTATTAGTTTGCCATTTGTTGTTGTGTGCCCCCCACCCTCTGTGGAGTTGGTTCGCTCCGTTGCTGTGCGCCTCTGGATCGAGTGTAGCGCGGCGGGATTGTGAGGAGCTGCGCGTGCGGTCGGTCGCTTCTCCTTTGATGATCCTGACGTGATGAACATTTTTAATTAAAACAACCAGCTGCTCTATCAGTTATGTGACAGTCGGCTGTTTCCAGTGTACAACGCGTCAGGACCGTTCCGGGTAAGCGAATAAAGTGGTAATGTCAGTTTTTGAGAGGATTGAATAGATGGAATATATGTTTACACATCCTGCTAGCTGGCTAATTATTTAGCAGCCGGCTTGATAAACAATAAAAAGAAAATCGTGCACAGAGCGAAGAAAAATGATCTAATAGCTGTCATTTTTAAACAAAGTAGTAATGTTTATAACTTTTGTGCGATTGCCATTGAGTACAGAAGCGTTCTAACGTGTTTAACAGTTACCGCTGATTTAAATGGGCTTCATAAGATCCAGTTCACTTCAACGGAAGTCTGTGGTGGAAGTATTTATAACCTGATTTAGAGATTCAAGGTGTTCCATTAAGAAACTTTTTAGATTTGTAACATTGAATTTAGTAGATGTCTATGGGAGTCTGTATTAATTAATCTGTTTTATAAATGAATGCCTTCGATTAGCGGGTAACGTTAGCGATGGAATATAATTTTTAATAATTTTATTTATTTAAATGCATTTGATAAGATTATAAACATCTACAGTAAAATAAATTAAACAAATTAAATTAAATGCAAAAATAAACACCTTTAATACTAGGAAAAAAAATATGTATATATATATATATATATATATATATATATATATATATATATATATATATATATAAAATAATAAATAAAGAATGTTTTATTATTAAGCCCTTTCTTTCTTTCTTTCCGTCTGTCTGTCTGCAAGTTTGAGTCTCCATACAGGATTCCTTTGTGACTAAGTGACAGTGTGTATAAAATTAATTTAGAAATTAATGTTTTTTTTTAGTAGCCATGGAAAGTCCTTTCAGATTCTTAAATGAAAATTAAAGGCTTGATAAGATCCAATTGTATCCTGCAGCATGAGTTCAGTAAATAATCAGATTTTCAGACGAGTCTCCTTTAATTAAGGAGTATCATAATTTTAATCTCCTTCAATCAGATTTATCTGCATTTGCTGATCAATTCATGATAATGTAGGGTGAAGTTCATGTATAAAGCCTTTATGCCTGCTTATCCGAGAGTCTAGTATAAAACATATCAATGTATGCTTTTTGCAGAACTGTCTTTTTAATGTCTTACTTATTTGCTCTGTGTATGCTCTTTTTCAGGAGTCAATAGAGGAACATTTTCAAGCCCCGAAGAGTCCAGCTGATTTAGGAACTCAAAGTTCGGACGTCCTGTTAGTGCATGACTTACCCTCCATAGATTCAAATGGCTTGCTGTCTGAAGGATGAGCTCTTGTGTTCTATTTGTCTGAGCATTTATCAAGACCCAGTCAGTTTCGGCTGCGAGCACTACTTCTGCCGTAAGTGCATCACTGAGCACTGGAGCAGACAGGAGCACCATGGGACACGAGACTGTCCGGAGTGTAGAAGGACCTTCACGGATCCCCTTCTGTCCCCGAGCCTAAAGCTTTCCAACATCGTGGAAAGGTATGCCGCTTTCCCTCTGGACGCCATCCTGAATGCCCAGAGGAACTCGTACCCATGCAAGGATCATGAAAAGGTCAAACTCTTCTGCTTAAGTGACAAGAGCTTGGTGTGCTTCTTCTGCGATGAGCCTGCCTTACACGAACAGCACCAAGTCACTACCGTTGACGAAGCCTATGAGGAAATACAGGTCTGCTTGTTTGGATTTTATGAGCCCTTTGGGTTATGTATGTCATGAAAGCACTTATTGTTTCCATCAGAATATTATTTGATGATAATCTTGCACGTGTTTTTTTTTTTACAGGTTGTAAAGCGTAATTAAAAATGTTGTGTAATAAACAATGCCCCAGGCCTTAAGGAAGATCAGTCCCTAGGCTCTTGGCAGTTAGACAGTAATAATGATAACCTAAGGGTGACATAATGTGTGTTTCGGAAATGTAGAATCGGAAAACTTGCTGTTGTCTTTGAGAGGCTTTCTGATTACAGTGATCAAGAATGAGGTGTGGATTTAATGTCCAAACCCACATTGCATTTATTTAAAACTGATCTGAACTGGTCTGTGATTGAGTCTTTCCTTTATGAGTCTTATTACCATTTTTGTAACCTCAAAACGCCAGCGGTGATCATTGTTTGTTTTTTCTGTTCATTTTATCTGAATGTGTGGTACAGTAGATGTTCAGAGCATCTACTCTATAGTTTCTCTTTCTCCATCTTTACTTGGATTTTCATAAGTTCATTCTAGATCTGTTTTGGTTTTACTTTTATTATTGGCAGAAGCCTGTAATATCTTTTTGTTTAATCCCGACAGCTGTTCTGGAGAGATATTAATGAAGCGCATCCCAGGTATTTACCTTATGAGCTTGCAAATGGTTTTGAAAAATTGAGTTTTTCCCACACTGTTCTGCTTTTGTAATGATTCATTTTTTACTTTGAGGTCATTTGAGAGCGTTCAGAGCTTTGTTGTTTGTCTCCAATGCTTTTCATATAATTTATTTAGCCGATGCAGGCCTCTTTGTTAGGTTCTCTTTATTCACCGTACTTCCTGGTTTTTACAACCTTACCATCACCTGTTTGCAAATACTGTTCTTCAAAAGTACCATGCCTTTAAATACTGTTGGCTATATACTGCAAGAATAGGTCTCCTTGCATTTATGAACACTTCTCCCACATTTTCTGTCTCACTTTCAGAGCTTTTCTGATGAATGCATGGAATAATGTACTGTTTAGATGGCAATACAAATCTTAATGGACTCAATAGTTTGACATATTGGTCATTCAGCGCCTCCATCTGAGGTCTGACAACACACATCAGAGGTGGCTTAATGTGACACTTGTGTTTAGTGCAACTTGGCCTTATCTGTAGGACTTTTTTATTGTCTGCGAGTGAGAACGTGCTTGAAATCCAGATAGGAAACAGCAGTGACACGGATGCAATCAAGACAACCAAGCACAAGTGAAGTGTTTAGATTGCTTGATAAACAAGCTTACTTTAATTTTTCAAGAATGGTGTGATGACGTTGTAATTAATATGTGTATTTAACATGTTTTTTTGTGCTGGAAAATATACAAACCTGCAGTTTTAATTTCAAAAGACGTTAATTGATGGACTGGAGTTGTGTGGAACACTTGAGGATTATTGTGGTTTTGATTTGCTTTGCTTTATTTGTTTGCACTCTTATACTGACGGCACCCATTCACTGTAGAGGATCTATTTGTTAGCAAGTGATGGAATGTTACATTTCTCTAAATCCATTAAGTAGCAAACTCTTCTATGTATTGGATAGCCTGAGGGTGAATACATTTTTGGGCTAACTATTCCTGTTGTTTTAATTAATTTCATGCATGATTTTTGGTCGAACTGAGTTTTTCAGATGCCTTCACTTTTTGAAGTCAGCACTGCAGAAGGGTAAACGCCTATAAACTCTTGTTGGGGAATTGATACGGTCTGTTTAGAGACACTTCAGGACAGACTTTATTCCATTCCATGTCATTTGAGATGCACACATCGAGGGATGGCTTTCATTGAAATACTCCCCATCAGAAACTGCATACTCGCTAATGCCAAGTGTGTACTTTATACACACAGCAATTTACATTTAACACAACAAATAATAAATTGCTAGGGAATTCCTGGGCAGCTCTTGGGTGTAAATGAAACCGTTTATCCACAACAAAACCCTTTGGCTAAATGAGTTTGAGTGTTGGATGGGGTTTAATAAGATGTGCCATTACATGGGAATCAATAAAGTACTCATAAGGTTTATTCTGTTAGCATTAACATGAGTAAACCTGCGCTGAGGAGGAAAAAATCTGCAGTTACTATAACTTTGTGATATTTTGTGGTAAATTATGCAAAACATGAATAATTATTCTATATAAATATACATACACTACTGGTCAAAAGTTTTAATGTCTTTACAGTAGTTTCTTATGCTCATCAAGGCTGCATTTTTTTTTTTCTGAAATAAAGGGAAAAAAATTGTATTGTGAAACATTATTATGACGTAAAATAATGTTTTTAGATTTCGACATTAAAATCTAATTCATCCCTGTGAAACAAAGCTGAATTTTCAGCATCATTCCTCCAGTCTTCACTGTCACATGATCCTTCAGAAATCATTCTGATATGCTGATTTATTATCAGTTCTGGAAACTTCTGTACTGCTTAACATTTCTTTGGAACCTTGATAATTTGTTGAAGCATTTATTTGAAATATAAATCTTTCTAACAATATACACTACAGTAAATTTTTATTCTTTCTTTTTTTGAACTTTTATTCAGCAAGGAAGTTGTGTTAAATTAAGAAGTGATAGTAAATGTTGTTAAATATCTATTTTGAATAAATGCCGTTCTTTTTAACTTTTTATTCATCAAAGAATCCTAAAAAACTAAAATATTTTGGCAGCACAACTGTTGCCAACATTGACAATTCTAATAATAAATCGGCATATTAGTATGATTTCTTAAAAATCATGTGACACTTTGGAGTAATGGCTGATGGAAATTCAGCTTTACATTACAGAAATAAATAATATTTTAAAGGATATTAAGATATAAACTAGGGCAGTGCAAAAAATCGAATGCAATTTTCATGCGCATCTAGTCAGTAAGGGCACTCCTGTGATTAGTAGTATATCTCCAGCACGTACGTTCAGATCAGGATTGCCAGGTTTTCAAAACAAATCCTGCCCAATTACTTCTCAAAACTATCCCAATCGCGTTTTTGTTCCGGGCGATAAAATACAAATTTTTGGCGGGGTTCCCTTGGTAAAATTTGCAATTTAGGGGCTAAACATCACGTTACTTGTATTGGGGTCGCTTCGACCCGCTGACATGAAAAACAACCGCAGACTTGGCAACACTGGTTGGCCTTTACTACACAGAGCCGTAGTTCACTGACAATCTACACAAAATTGATTTCAAAATCAGAGGTGATTCTTTGTCGATTTTGAAAATGAGTTGTCAGTGAACTAGTAAATGCCACTCCACCTGAACCAGTGTTGCCAAGTCTGCTGTTGTTTGTCATGTCCGCGGTTTGAAGCGACCCCAATACCAATAACGTGATGTTTAGCCCCTAAAATGCGAATTTTATCAATGCAGCCCTGCCAAAAAAAAACATGAATTTTAACCCAGGGACAAATTTTTTATCGGGGAACCTCCTGGAAACGTGATTGGGCTAGTTTTGGACTAGTTTTGAGAAACAAGTGGGCAGGATTTGTTTTGAAAACCTGGCAACCCTGATCTGAAGGCCCGTGCTGGAGATGTACTTCTAATCACAGAACGCCTTTACTGATGAGATGCGCATGAAAATGCAACAACATTTAGCAAAATTAACGTGTTTTTTTTCTGTATTTTTTATCAAATAAATTCTGCATTGATGAGCAAAATAGTCTTCTTTAGAAAACATCTTTAAAGTCTTACTGATCCCAACATTTTGAACGGCAGTGTGTATGTATATGACATTTTATAAGAAACCACAAAAGAATGTTAATTATTATTTTTTGACATTGTATTATTTTATTTATTTATTTGTAAATAAAATAAAAATTCTGCTATTTTTTTTTTCAGTAAGCTCAGTATTTTTCCCCTCTCTTTTTCCTTTTTATTCTTATGAGCTTTCTTGAAAATGTAATGTTTTTTAAGCTAATGTAACTTTTTGTTGTTGTTTTGGGTCTGAGGTTTCCAGCCTCCAGATGTCTCTGATTTTATATGATACTAATTTTAGTGAACTGGTGAATTAGTAGATTTATGGTTTAAAGAGGATCATACACAGGCGGCACAGATCTGAACCTCTATCAACAAATGACTTGCCAAGTCGACAATAGATCACTCTGCTTAGACTGAGCCTGTGTTTCAGTGTGAATAGAAGGATCATTGTCTGTACTGAAACAGACTCAAGCAGTCATTTCTTACTTGAAGTGCCAGTATTCAGTGCTTTTATTAGATTTAATCGATGGTCAACTGTCTGCAGATGTCAGCACTGGCAGGACAGAAACTTTGATGATATTGTATAGTCTCTTTTAGAACAAAATATGGCCATTGGCTGAGCACTTTAGCTGATTGCTTGCATCATTACAATATCAGCATCATGTTGGCCATCAGCCAACCTGTTCTTTTTTAGAATTCTTGCTCTCATCCTCTTCCTTCTAGAGTCTTTCATGCAGTGTCCTTTCTCACACTTTATCAGCCTCATGGTTTCTGTCTTTCTCACCATTTTTTTCGCTCTTTTTATTCATGTCCCAGCTCTCCTGTTGTAATGACACCTTTAGAGTTCAGACACCTCTGTGATTAAGTAGAGGCTAAGGGAAATAGGCTGCTGGGAAAGGAAATAAAAATTCTGTGTCGGTGTTCCATCAGCGGCACAGACCCATGCCAGATGTGTATAGTTATCTAGAAAGAATAGCTGCGTATGTTTACGGTTTCGTTTTATGTGGTGCAATTTTGCATTGATGCACAAAAGTGCTTCTTGATGCATGCATATAACAACAATAAAAAATCAAGCACTTTAAAATATGTGAAATTTCTCCATTAAAAGACCTTCAAAATGATGTATGATTTGTTTGAATCTGACAAAGCATGGCTGAGTTACACCCGTTTGAATTCGAGTCAACAAAGTCAGTTCTGAGAAAAATCGAGTTCAAGTTTTCTGAAGGTTCCAAAGCAAAATCACCTGCAACATTGCATCTTTTCCTTTATTTCTTTTCTTAATATTAATTTCTATATTAAAAGTCACATCATAGCTATTTTTTATTTTATCTTTATCATCTTTATCAAAAACAAATAAAAAAACAGCAGAACAAATATAAGAAAAAACAGTGCATGACCTTTTTTATTTTACATCTAAACAAAAAGCATTCAAGAAAAACAAAATCAAATTTAAAAATCCCTTTAGAGTGTTCATTACAAATAAATTAATTATAGCAACTACAAATGCAGTTCAATTAAGAGCAGTGAGTGATTCTTTTATTGTTAGAATAAAATTAATGAGTAAACCTATATTAAGAATATGTAATGCCTGGATCTAATATAATGTTACACATCAGATGTTTTTCCCCAACAATACTTCAATTCTGTCTATATGTGTATATTTATTGGAATAGCCTTTGCGCTCAAAATCAACTAAAAACGACATTTCTCGCTTTTTTTTCATGTTGCTCAAAATTATGCTATTTTTTTGTTATTAAGAAATTGTTTACCCAAAAATAAAAATTTGTTACAATTTTACCCAGAAGATACAAATAAGTTTGTTTCTTCATCAGAACAGATTTGGAGAAATGTAGCATTACATGATAAAGCATCATCACCAATGGCTCCTCTGCGGTAGATGGGTACCATCAGAGACTCCAAACGTTAATAAAAGCATCACAATAATTCACAAGTAATCCTGGCAAAAATATGAATCAATAATCCATAATAATACTTCCTCCAGTGAAAAGGTCCATCCCCTGTTGTCCTGTCAAAATCCACTGACATATTTGTTAAGAACTGTTTTGGAAAGTTTTTCTTTTGCATGGTGCTTGATCTGTGCGTATTTCTATCCTGATTCAGATTAAACTTTCACTGGAGAAAGCAATATAATAGATAGAGGTCTTTGTATATATAGTTGCAATCAAAATAACTAAACCCCTCAGAGATTGCAGTACTTTACAAATACAAGCTTTTCTGAAGATCCAGGATAAAATTAAAATTACATCTATATAAGTTCACTGGCATATCTACTACCGCTTGGTTCAGGGATGAGTCATAGAATGTACTTGAGTGACCTGTTCAGTCTCCAGGCTTAATTCTCATTGCAAATATCTGGTTGAATGGGCAAAGACTGTAGTAGAGAGGTGACAGAATCTGAAACACTTACAGACAGCGTTTATTGGTGATTTTTTAAATTTAAAATGTAAATGTTGAGATTAAAAATAACAACCCGTTAACAACTCCTGAACAGTTGTAACTCAGCATCTCGACTAAAATACTCAGAATATTTTTGATGTGTGTGTGGTTTCTGAATCTACAGAGGTTGAGAGAGTTTAAGTGAATTTGCAAGTGAAGACTGAGCTGAAAAAGACTAAATTAACAAAACGACCTATTGCAATGTGCTCACTTGTTGCCATGTCTTTGCCTTTTATAATGAATCCTTCTGGAGTCCAAAATCTGTTTCAAACTCATGCGTTTTTGGTTTTAATCGATCTGAGAGGTATTCGCCAAACCATTCATTCATTTCATCACGTCAAACTCAAAATTAAGTGCAAACCGAACTTCTTGTAAGATGTAATTCTTTATAACTGGATAACATTCAGTTACAGACAAACATGTTTTCAGAATAAATGGTATTTCACTAAAAGAGAACATTTATTTTAAAAAGTTAAAAATTTTTATTTTGATTGTGTACGAAACATAAAGCATTACTAAAAGAATTGTTAAGGGAATCATTAAATAACTGGAGCTACTGTGTTAAATTGTTTAAGGTTCCCACCGCTGTCCTCTCGTTTGTAGTCTGTTCAGTCTCAACAGACTTATTAGTGCTGCTTACGTGATGTTTTTGTGCTAGTGTGCTTTTCAAAAAAATACATAATGAAGGATTCTGATGCAGGCAGGTCTAATTGGATTGGTTTTCAGCTTCCTGGCAAGCTCGAGTCGAGCGTGGAACATATGTCGGCTCTCTCTGCTGGGCCACACAACGCTGTGAGATTTGGATTTTGCCTGTTGCAGGATATGCTCGGCGTTTGTGTAATCTCCTTAACTTCACATCATGTCTCACCCTTTTGACCTATCAGACTTGTGGGATGTGACAGCAGCATCTGCTGACGGATGTTTGCACATGCACTCTCCTCCGTCAATTCTTCTCCCTCCCAGGTGCTTATGTTACATTCCTAATGCACTTGAGCATCGACCAACCGAGCAGCATGTAGCCGTGCACCCTCTTCAACATGCTCTGTGTGTATTAATGTAGACTAGATGCTATAGGGGATAGCAATGGATTTGTTTGCTTCAGGGGAAAGTGGGATTTCACTGCCAACTAATGCACTCTTAGCCCTGAGGGGACAAGGCTTTTCTTAATGTCCTTTATGCGGGCCATCAACAATCGCCAGCACTTGTACTCTCTCCTTGATTTCGTGCCATTTCCTGTTTCTTTGTAAGCAGATTATTAAACACGAGTTCTGACCTTTGCTAATGTTTTAATGGAAGCAGATCCTTTGTTGCTTTATGGCAATATTGTTAGCAGTGTACTACCATTCAGAAGTTTTTGAAAGAAGTCTCTTATAACTAGCAAGTCTGCATATATTTGATCAGAAAATACAGTAACAGCACTGCACTGTGAACTAGAGCGCATCTCATCGTAAATGAAACTCAGTGTAGGCCTATGCCTCATACATTAGCATTAAATATCTTTGCTGCATCCTTTCTAGAACAGACAATGGCTTTTTTTTTTTTGCGGCTCGCATCAGCAAAGCATTTCATCGTCCATAGACCGCAAAAAAATCAGCGGATGGCGGGTGGGTGCAGCTTTGAAATTTGCTCAAAAAACTTTGGGGCGGATGATGAGTTTTGTGACGGATCTCCTTAATAAACTGAAATCTCTGCCCCTTTACCGATCAGAGCGCGCGCTGACACGGAGTTAACCCGCTATCTTTTTAAAAACCGGGATATTATACCTGGGGTACCCCTTTTCTAACCCGAATATTTGGTCTTGTAAACGCATTTTGGCATATCCCCATCAAAATGTGTGTTCTGCGCATGTTCTATTCGCAAGGAATCTTGGTCTTTTGAGTCTTTGGATACAGGAAGAAGAATTGGAAATGACGCATATTGCATTCCATGTATACAGGAGTAACTCTCTCCGCTCACCCATGTAAACGGGTTATCCCGAATGTTTCAGAAACCCAAATAGTGACCCTAACCCGATCATAACCCGAATTTTAACAGCTTGTAAACGTAGTCAATGAAACACGCTATCCGCCCCCCCCCCCACCCCCCACCCCCGATCACCAATTCTGAAACCGGAACACCCCTAATTTATTCTCACATTGAAGGATCTACAGTAGTCTTTAATCATGATCAGTGCTTTTAAAATGAGTGGGTTGAAAACGTTGTAAGGGAGCTGACTGCTTCACAATGGGTTTTACTTGTTGCTGAGGCCCTAATAAGTGAACCCTAGAGAGTCTGTTGGGATGGGTTCATTTGAGATGCCTGTGGCAGGTCTGTATGCTCTTTGTCTCTTATAACCCTGAGGCCCTTTTTACTGGATACAATGTGTTTTTGTTGGTGTGTGCGTAGTGCAAACAGGCGAATAAGTCTAAAATAAGTAATAGTGATTCATCATTTGGCATAACTCAAGGCAGTTAGATCAGAAATGTATCCTTTTTTTTTTTTAACAATTCAGCAATTGAAAGATTTCAGCTGTTATGTATGTTGCCTATATGCCCCCGTTTCAAAAAGAGCCATTAATATCTGGCCGATATATTGAACATTCACAATTATTTTGTCGGCAGTAAATGGCCTGTATCTTTTTAAGTGTTGCATTATAATGGTGTTTATAGACAAATAAAATTATATTTAATCTTTATCTCTTTTTTTTTTTGTACCTTGCTGTTATGTAGCTTCAAGATCACCCGTGATCTTCTCCATACCTTTGCTTTATCTCTCTCTGAATTGTTTCATCCCCATTTTATCTTTTCTTCATCCCCCACACAACTTCCTTTTGAGAAATGTTAGCTTTTTTTAGTTGGTCGGGGACTTTAGGGGGCTTCTGAGATTGTTATCAAGTGATTTATTTTACCTCAGGTATTCTAACAAATGGAAATGCAGCGGGTGGTCGTGAGGTTTTGTCACGTTCACACAGAATCACAGCCATAGGCAACGGCAGAACGGTCATGTTGCATTAGACACATTACAGGCTTTACATGCTTGGCGGAAGGCCTAATACACAGTGACAAAGCGTATAACTAACATTCTCTCATGCTGACTGCTTTGCACCGAGGCAGTGGGAGAGACTGTGACCTGATGCAACCTTGAACTGACCACAAGCTGTGGTTCGTTGCATCTTTGCCTGCACTGAAGAAGTAGAAAATTTAATTATGCCATTTGCTCAACTCATGTCATTCAAATTTGTATTTGTGATAATGGGACATGAGAATAATTATGATTCATTTAATATTAATTATTGTTACATGTTATAGCTTTGTTATTTCATTGCATTATCTTAAATGTCTTCAGATGTTTATACTCTCATGAATGCTTCTCTTTGAGCTTTATGTCCACTGTAACAGTTCAGGAAATTTCTGTTCGCAGTGGAATTGGATTGTCTGGAGATTCCCTTCCAACATTTACAGAAAGAACAAATTTGTATGCCATCGAAGAGAATTGGAAGTAAAAGTAGTCCACTAGCCTAAACCTCTAAACCTGTTGTAGTCTTT
Source organism: Carassius auratus (assembly GCF_003368295.1). NCBI lineage: Eukaryota > Metazoa > Chordata > Actinopteri > Cypriniformes > Cyprinidae > Carassius > Carassius auratus. The sequence continues at coordinate 19,187,483 of NC_039278.1, read as the reverse complement.
AAACACTTTCTTATGCTGATCCTCAGATATAGGATTGGTTCATGAGAGCAGGTGCTTAGGGAAAAGATTACAGCTGTCACTGGTTTAGCCGAGATGAGGCCTGTAGATTGTCACACTTTTCACATATGAATTTTCATCTAAGTTCAGAATTAATGTTATCTCTTAATGTAAAAAAATAAATAAGTAATCAAATCTAATTGCTGCAAAAGTACTAAATCGCCCTTTGGACATATATTTCCTTTAACTAGAATTGTATCTGATGCTTGTGCAGAATGTTTCTTTCAGGATGTTTGTAAATAATTTATAATAAAAAATTTGCTTATTTATTTTTTACACTTTCACTTTCCCCCACCCAAAATGTTTTTGCTTTTAGAAAGCTTGTTAAATATAATTTTTTTTAAATAGCAGAATATTTGTAGATAAGTATTTCATTTAATATTTTTTTCTCCATTCTCATTTCTGTTTACATCTATTTTACGTTTAATTTGCTTTAATAGCTGTATCTATGGTACATGGAGATTTATTGCCATGTGTTTTATTTATCCTTATTGTTGAGCCCTGCCATTACTATCTTTACCTTGTTTAATTCTGTGGCTCTGAGTATATGTTTCTTCTGCTTGTTCAATCTCTGTCTGTTGATGATGACAGAGATGCAGGCCCCCTACTAAAATCTAATCTTTAGAGCCCCGGCCCCTGATTAGTTTTGGGAATTAGCACAGATTACTGACCATTGTTCTGAAACCAGTGTTAGACTAGTATGTAATCTCCTCTAATTCCTGCCCCTGATTAGCTCCAGATTACTCAATTAGACGGCCTGCTGATGGATGCTTATAGGCTAGTGACAAATGGTCAAAAAGTGCTTTAGTTTTCGAGATACCCCTACCGGAGGTAGAACTAAACCCAACAATGTTTTTCTTCATCTCTAAGGTCTCCCATATATGAAATGGATTCTTGGCTAAAAATATTTTACTGCTAAGATTGTTAAATTAACAGATATTGTTATACACCACAAAACCAATAAAGGACTAAAATATAGCCTGTCCGTATGGGAGTTAAGGCATATAAACTAATGCAGATCAATCACACAAGCTCTGAGAGCTTTGAAACTTGACATGTTTGTAGTCAGGAAGTTGATTTAACTACTAGAAAAGACTGGATGTGAATATCTTGATGTATGGAATAAATAGACACATGTAAACACATATCTAAAATAAGCGGACATGCACAAATTTAATATCTATGCAGAATGTTTTCATTTACTTTGTGCTTGCTTTGCCTGGCATTATCATAGAAACATATATGATGGCTTGTTGGAAAGGTGGGGTTGTGCTGAATCCAGCAATACCAAATATGTAAATATATGATAAAAGAGAAGTGTTCTGTCACTCAATGTATGATGTGTCCAAAATGAATGAAAATGGAACACTGACATAATTGAGTCCAAACCCATTCATTATCAGTGGTGAGAAGAATGTTGAGAAATTCAAATATAAGAGACATCAAAAAATATTTAATATGGCACCTTGTACTATATGGAAATCGAAAGATAACACCTTACCATAGCACAAACAGGAGACCAGGAGTTTGAACTTTTTAATAAAACTATAACTTAACTTCACACAACACAACTTAAATTATTAATATGTAAATATATAATAAAAGAGAAGTGTTCTGTCACTCAATGTATGAGGTGTCCAAAATGAAAGAACACTGGACAAAATAGCCTCAAGTCCAAATCACATTATCAGTGGTGAGAAGAATGTTGACAAATTCATGGTTACTGCAAAGTAACTTACATTAGGTAAGTGCTGATCTATATTTATGATACATTTACTAATAATAAATTTCATAAGGCACAGTATACTATACAATTCATATGAACCACAGATCCAATTGAATCAGGTTAACATTGGAATGGAACACCTTTATTAAAATATCGTCACTGACAGGCAGAATCCTTGCATGTCCAAATTTTGTCTATTTCATATTTTTTCACAATTCAATGCTATTGGTCAAACCCCACGTGGTAAACAATCTAAAGTGTTGAAAATAGATTGAGAGCAAATCTCTTAACTCCATTGGACACTTCAACTGTCTAAGAAACCTCGTAACGCCACCTCTTCTTCACTCCACGGCAGGAGGTTCCACGGCATTTTGTGTCCTCAGGATTTAAAGTCGCAACGATTGAGAAATCCTCATCGAGCAACACATAAAGCAAGCCTTAACTCAGATTTTATCTATTTTAAACTATGATATCGGTTATTGATGTATTTTAAATGTCTACTTATTACTAGGCAAGGCAAGGCAAGTTTATTTATATAGCACATTTCATACACAATGGTAATTCAAAGTGCTTTACATAAAATAAAGTAAAATAATCATGAAGAAAAATAATAAAAATAAAGACAAGCAATTTTAAAACTTTTAAAATTATGAAAAAAACTACTTAACTAAAATGAATTTAAAAACAGTTAGAAAATGATTTTACATAAAAAAAAGTGAAAATATAAGGCAATCAGTTCGGACATTGCACAGTGCTCATTCAGTAAATGCACAGCTAAACAGATGAGTTTTGAGTCTAGATTTAAATGTGACTAGTGTTTTAGCACATCTGATCTCTTCTGGAAGCTGATTCCAACTGCAGGCAGCATAGTAACTAAAGGATGACTCCCCTTGTTTTGTGTGAACCCTTGGTATTTCTAACTGACTTGATCCTAGTGATCTGAGTGCTCTGTTAGGTTTATATTCAGTGAACATATCTGCAATATATTTCAGTCCTAGGCCATTTAGTGACTTGTATACGAGTAAAAGTACTTTAAAATCAATCCTATATTTAACTGGAAGCCAGTGTAAGGACCTGAGGACTGGTGTGATATGCTCAGATTTTCTGGTTCTAGTCAGAATCCTGGCAGCAGCGTTCTGGATGAGCTGCAGCTGTCTAATGGTCTTTTTGGGAAGGCCAGTGAGGAGCCCATTACAATAGTCCACCCTGCTGGTGATAAAGGCATGAACAAGTTTCTCCATGTCTTGGCTGGAAACAAAACCTCTAATTCTTGCAATGTTTTTGAGATGATAGTATGCTGATTTAGCTACTGCTTTGACATGACTACTGAAACTCAGACCGGTCTCCAGAATCACACCAAGATTCCTGACATGATTTTTAGTTGTTTGACCCCTAGAGTCAAGGTATGCATTCACCTTGAAAACTTCATGTTTGTTTCCAAATGCAACGACTTCAGTTTTTTCCTTGTTTAACTGAAGAAAGTTCTGGCACATCCAACTATTAATTTTATCAATGCATTGGCAGAGGGAGTCAATAGGCGGATTTTTTGTGACGTCATTGTTTATGTTTGTCGCGTTGCATCATGGGAATCGTGTGGCAGGAAACACCGCTAGATACCTGTAATTTGATTGTTTTGCACGTTTGGAGGAGGATTTAGAGAAGAGGATGGTTCACTCTTGCTGTGTGGTCGATTGTACGGTTAGTTGGGGGCCTGATAAAAAGTTTTTTTCGAATTCCCTCCGAAAAGGATAGCGAAAAATGAAAGAAATGGTTGCGTGCAATTAGGCGATTGAACCTGGACGTTCCGAAGAAAGCCTGCAGCTTCTGAACGAGTTTGTGAGGCCCATTTTGTTCATGGTAAGTCTTAGTGACTATGTATTTATAGAAGATTGATTAAAAATAAATAAAACTGAGTCAAATCAACCGAGTCATATGTTTTCGCTTTCTGATTCAGGTGTCCCAAACCGCAATCCACAGCACCCAGACTATGTTCCTCACATCATTCTGTAGCTGTGCTTTGCTGCAAGCCTCACTAGTACATGCAGCATTTGTAAGTCCTATCCTGACAGCTGCTTCTACTTTAAACATTAAAGCTGCTACACGACTGCATGTTTCTCCAAGACTGGATTTGAAAGAAGGAGAAATGTGTAAGCTGTGATATACAATTTTTCACCATTAGTACAGACGCCATTGAAAGTATCACACTGAAAACAATTGAATTGGTACAACAGTCACTACATTTTCAGTAAATAAATAAGTAAATAAGAACACTGATCAATGAAGACTTACCCGGATTTGCAGTCGCAGTAAGCAGTGATTATTTCGCCGTTCTCTTTGTCGAACACCCACGGGAGATGCAAATCATGCTGTGACTCTGCTTGGCCAGGTCTAACCTCTGCTTTTAGCACGATCACTGCTTTCTGCTTGGCAGAAAAGACTGGCCCAACTTTTCAAGAAACAAAATAATCATAGGCCTTCAGACTTTTGAAAGCCTTTAATCTTTCATGAGTAAAGGGTCCAGGGGTTTCTATTAAATAAGAATAAATGTCTCCCCAGCAGATTCGTGGCCAAGACACGGGCGAGTCGGACCAACGTTTTTTGTCATCCCAGATCTCATATGGGCTTTGAATAGCTTCGATTTTGTCACCAATACAAATTTTGAGCTTCTCTCCAAACCTCCTCCGGTCTTCAGATGTTAAAGTGCTTATATATTGAGGATTTTGCCCGCTAAAGGCCCGTTCACACCAAGCACGATAACTATAAAGATAACAATAAAGATATAGTTCTAAAAATCGTCCACACCATAACTATAACGATAAAGAAACGATATCGTTGGAATCACTTTCAGAACGATTTTTCCACCTGATGAACGATAAAACATTGCCAACCAATCAGAATCAATCCTGCTGTAATGAGCTCGAGAATTTAAAGCAGCAGACGTGCCGCGTCCGCTTCAAATACACAGACAATATCGTTCGCTGGTGTGGACGCTAATATCGTTATCTTTATAGTTATCTTTATAGTTATCGTGCTTGGTGTGAACGGGCCTTAACTCACTTGAAAGTGCTCGTTGCGTCTTTACAGCCTGCCATACTGTTTGTTTTGTTGCCACACAACCACTCGCGTATGCGTACAAAGATGTCATCAAAGATCCTCCTATTGGGCTGTAGTAATTTGGAGATATGGCTAGGTAAATCTGGGTATCATCAGCATATCTGTGATAGGCAATTTGGTTCTTTCTCATTATTTGACTTAGTGGAAGCATACACAGGCTAAACAAGAGCGGTGCAAGAATTGACCCTTGTGGCACTCCACATCTCATGGACGTCCACTTAGACTTATGCTCTCCTAGACTCACATAATAGCCTCTCCCTTCTAAGTATGACCTGAACCATTTGAGTACCATCCCAGAAAGCCCAACCCAGTTTTCCAGTCTCTGTAGAAGTATGTTATGATCGATAGTACTAGGGTTATTATTACTAGGCTTATTATACATGTGCATTGAAGTTTTAAAATGTATCTAATTTCTAATTCTACTTGTATTGAATTAAATGTTTTGGATACCAGCATTAAATTATTGTTTTTATTATTATTTTACTGACTCAAAGTTGGCACTGTGCATGTAAAATGCCCCAAGTAGGCTAACAGGTTTTATTTATGGGAGAAAAAAGGTCTGTCTACTGGCGCCAAGTAAGCCTATCTTTGCATAACTCTTTTTCATTTCTTACAATAACGAATGAAAATCGTTAGGTTAGATACATTTGAGTAGGCTTGTTTTGTTAAAAATCCATAGCTGTAATGCTTCGGTAATGCTTCACACAGCTCACGCTGAAAAGCGACGCAGTGCCTTACTCGGAGACTGGCCCATTCTCTCTTGCATGGCTGCTTCGCTAGCATCATCGGATGCCTATCAGAATCCGGGAGTTAAGACCGCAGTTTGAGCCAGTGGCTTGAATTGATATGGCTCAGGCCCTGGCCCTGTGTCCTCAGACACCTCGACATCCTCCACTTCAGGTGAAGGTGGGGGAGAAAAGTCCTCTACTTCAAATGAACGCTCTGTAGCAAAACTACTTGCGTCACTGGAGTCACTCTCCATTTTAGCGACTCTAACAGCAGCTGTCAATTAATCTGTCACTGAGGGTCTCAGGTTCACGCCCCACCGGCTCAGCCCTGCCCTTGGTTTGTCCCCTCTATCTCCGCTGTGCTCTGCCCACTTTTCAGCATTTTTCAAATATTGCCAGTGGGTGGAGTCAGGCTCTGACCAGGGGTTTAGTTACCCCTTAAAGCCTTATCTCTTGTCAAAAGGCCCGACACGACCGCAGACTTTGATGAACACTGCTGGCAGCAGCGACGTCTGTGTCTGTATCATTCTTATCAATGAGTGCGTAACCTCGTATCTCCCCGCTCCCAAGTCATAAGAATCTCGTATCTCAGATTAAACATGATTTTGTCCCACCCTCTTTGTTTTTTGATGATGGAAGCATAAAGAAGACAACAGCAGCTGCCAAGTGTAAAAGAACCATCAGCATATATCATTGATGGCATGGATCTTCTTCAAATGCTCAATGATTCAGCCTTTCAAACGTTCAATGACCTGGGTGAGTGTGTCTGGAAAAAGATCGCAAACTTTAATGGGAAAGGAAGGTAACAGCTGTGTCGTTATAGTTTTTGATAGATATGACCACGAACACTCAATCAAAGATCTTGAAAGACAAAGAAGAGGCACTAAGATGGGCATCCTAGCACCAACCTGGATGAGCTGAGGTGTCAGCAGCAAATCTACCCCCAACAGAAGATGGCTTCCAGCAACATGTGCTGAGAGCCGTGTACCAAACAGTAGTGTGGCGTCACAGCCACCTGGCCAAACCTCTTCTCTGGATCCCAGTTGGTAGAGGATGGAGGCTCAGAGAAGGTGGCTGCATTTAATCTGTGATGTTCCAGAAGGCACCAGCACCTAAAGGAGTTAGAGACCTCACCCACCTCTACTGTAAAGATGGAAACTGCACCGATGCCACCAAATGCCAGTGTCTTTCTGTGGGCTTGACCTGCACAGGGTTTTGCTCTTGCCCTGACTGTCCAAATATGACCCACTTTGTCACTGATGACAATGTGGATGAGTGGTGTGTTGCAGTTGTAACATCATGGGGGGTTGACCCCAAAATGTTTCAAGAGGGTCTGGCTGCAGGCTTTCACTTGCACTCTCAGACTTGCACACTCAGACATTTGCACTTCCGCTAGTGACATCACTTGCAGTCTTTATTTTTTATTTTGTTTATTTTTTTTATTACTTTTCGTTTGAATTTCCCAAAGACAAGAAAAAAGAAACTAAATTACAATGTCACTTGCAATTGCTACTTGAACTCTCCGCTACCTGTGACATCACTTGCAATCAACACAAATCGTGCATGTTGCCAATGGAGACAAGACGCTGTGGTTGTGATTAAATTATTAAAACTAATTTAGTACTATAACGTACAGGGTCCTGCAAGAAAAAGACAAGATCGGCAAATCCATGGCCAGAACACCAGAATATGAACATTTGCATAAAGTCTCTAGCTAAGCATAGAAAAAAAAACACTTAACATGGCTTAATATATTAAGATGCTATTAAAATATCAAATTAAATGTACAGTTCATTAATATAAGGAATATGTATATAGTATTTTCCTCACATACCGCAAAATGTGGCATAATGGACATAGATGAGAAAGGCCAAACTCATGCTTCTCTACTTTATTAAAATACATAACTAATATGTACAGGCAAGCAGGTGAGCCCAGAATAAACGAAACACGCAAAGTTTCACATTAAGCATTTTTCCATATAGAATAAACTGTCTACAACTTGTTTATATCACTGTCTTTGTCCATTAACCTACATTATGTGTTTTATTTATAATGATTTTCTATAGGAGGAAAACGTTTAATGTACAATATAACGCACTGCGTTCTGTACTCGTCTGCTTGCCTGTATGGAGTTGATCCTTTAAAATCACTTAATGCATAATGCCCGTTCATATTTGCTGGTCTGTATATACTTAGAGTCAACAACAAGACATATAGGCTAGGCTAGGCCTACTAAATTGTCTTTATCACCTTAGTCTGTTATTAGGCCACATTAAGCGTTATTGTATGGGAGGACAAAGTTTGCACATTGTGTTCATAGCCATCTGCTTGACTTGCAGTACATTGAATAATAACTATATATCGAATTTGATCTTTTAATTGAACTTAATGTGTCTGAATACATTATGCCATATTAAGTGTTAGTTTTTTTCTACAGGAGGAAAACGCTTAACGAAAGACTTTGTGCATTGCGTTCATATTCTGCTGTTCTGTGGCCAAGGTCTGTGCTTGTCTTTTTCTTGCAGGACCCTGTACGTTATAGTACTAAATTAGTTTTAATCGTTTAATCACAACCACAGCGTCTTGTCTCCATTGGCAACATGCACGATTTGTGTTGATTGCAAGTGAAGTCACAGGTAGCGGAGAGTGCAAGTAGCGATTGCAATTGACATTGTAATTTAGTTTCTTTTTTCTTGTCTTTGCCACATGGCAACTGTTATAAAATGTTGGGAAATTCAAACAAAAAGTTATCAATAAATAGAACAAAATAAAAAATAAAGACTTCAAGTGGCCTTGCTAGCAGAAGCAGTGTCTGAGAGTGCAAGTGCAAGTCTGCAGCCAGACCCTTCTCCAACGGTTCCCAAAAGCAGTTCATGTTCCAAATGGTTGCTGCTAGAAAATAAACTAAACAGCCTGAGAAGACAGGGCTCATTTCCCCAAAGAGTGTTTGTTTCTTTAGTTAGATTGCCATTTGTTTTATTTAAGACAGTAATTTAAGTTGTATTGTGTGAAGTTAAGTTATAGTTTTATTAAAAAGTTCATTAAGTTAAAACTCCTGGTCTCCTCTTTGTGCTATGGTAAGGTGTTATCTTTCGATTTCCATATAGTACAAGGTGCCATATTAAATATTTTTTGATGTCTCTTATATTTGAATTTCTCAACATTCTTCTCACCACTGATAATGAATGGGTTTGGACTCAATTATGTCAGTGTTCCATTTTCATTCATTTTGGACACATCATACATTGAGTGACAGAACACTTCTCTTTTATCATATATTTACATATTTGGTATTGCTGGATTCAGCACAACCCCACCTTTCCAACAAGCCATCATATATGTTTCTATGATAATGCCAGGCAAAGCAAGCACAAAGTAAATGAAAACATTCTGCATAGATATTAAATTTGTGCATGTCCGCTTATTTTAGATATGTGTTTACATGTGTCTATTTATTCCATACATCAAGATATTCACATCCAGTCTTTTCTAGTAGTTAAATCAACTTCCTGACTACAAACATGTCAAGTTTCAAAGCTCTCAGAGCTTGTGTGATTGATCTGCATTAGTTTATATGCCTTAACTCCCATACGGACAGGCTATATTTTAGTCCTTTATTGGTTTTGTGGTGTATAACAATATCTGTTAATTTAACAATCTTAGCAGTAAAATATTTTTAGCCAAGAATCCATTTCATATATGGGAGACCTTAGAGATGAAGAAAAACATTGTTGGGTTTAGTTCTACCTCCGGTAGGGGTATCTCGAAAATTCAGGGGCATTGTCACTAGCCTATTATGAGTGCTGTACATCAGAGCATAGCCATATGTGTGCTACACATCCTTGTGTGTTGCGATGTGTGTTGCCCTCAGTAAAAGACCTCTTGCTTTGCTTTTTGGGTTTAGTGAAATGCTCCGGGCCACAGGGAAATCATGCCAGACCGCCTGTGGCAAGCTGCAGGCTCTGGCCCACGTTTGTTTCATCTGTTCTCCAGCTGCCCCCTTCATCGCTTCGCACTGTTCTTTGGCATCCAGTTGGTCCGTGAGGAGCCCGTGCCTGTTTTCTGCTTCAGATTGAGGTCAACTGTTCAACAGCATGAAAGTCCAGCGTTGAGACTGGATATGTCCCACCATTCAGTAAGCTTGACCCTAGTTGGAAGCAAAGGACTGAATCAGATCTTGTGCTTTTTGCAGAAGTTTACAGCATTTGAGAACCTTTTTTTTCATTTGACAAGCTGGTATTATTGAACACTAATCTGAAATATTTCATGCTCATGTTCAATGGTCAGATTCATGAAAATCTTCTTGAGGAAGAAGTTTGAGAAGAGGTTTGTACGAATGCATTTTTATTTTTATTTATTTACCATTTTAGTGATGATCTTATTGTGTGACTGTTAATGTCAAAACCTGCTAAACAACTTTTAAAAAACTTTGGGTTATTTACGATGATTCTATTAATTATTTTCACAAATAACTTCATGAGAGTGCAGCAATTGCATTGTAATTCTTTTTAAATGATCCATGTATTTTTTTAAATAATTGATTTAAAAAGTAGTCCTAACTTTTAAGACATTATTTACAATAAGTAGTTTCGTTTTGAGTGGCTTCATGAGAATTGAGCAATTTTTTTAAAATGGTTATGTTAATGGTTATGTAAAAAATATATTTATTTAATTTTTTTTAGAGAACATTCTTCTCAGAAATTCAAATTCTTAAGTTTTTAAATGCTTTTGAAAATACAAAATATTTTTTGTTAATTTTTTAAGGTAAAAAGATGTATTCTCTGCTTTGTTTGCCTTCATAATTAGTTAACTTTCATAATTAAGATCTTTCTGCCTTTTTATTCTTGCATAGATTTGCATATGCACTGTTTAAAGTAGTTTATTGCATGATCATTCACTGCATGCAAATACAAGAAAAAGCTTTTTAACATGTTTTTGAATAATACTCGATGCACTCCAAGGCTGCGCAATTGTTTTTGCGATTGGAATCCCTGCTGAAACGTTCCAGAGGCTGTTTTGATTTCAATAATGTGTGATGTTAATCCATGAGGTATGATGTTAATAACTAACTGCCCTTAAGGGTGAAGGATGTCATTTTGTTTGGTGCCACCACTACAGAAATTACACGGTTTACCTTGAAGAAATAATTTAGGAATTTTCTTCATTCTGCAAACAGCCTCAGATGGAGCTGTTAGAGACCACTGCAAGGGTCATTGGGCCCATCAGACTCTTTCAGCGACTCAGTAAATGGAAGTTGCTCGTCCGTTTTGATGTCTCTGTTTGAGTGCTGCGTTCAGCTCTGTTCAGCCACCTTTGATAACGACTGCCTAAAGCCATTTCCTGTCAAACAGTTGTGGCTTTGTCCGCTGTAGGACCAGAATGAGATTTCTTGCCTGGGAACTGGAAGAGGACACTTGGAAATAGAGCCATTTAAAATATTTGAATCAAGATTGGGATCTTTGGAAAAGGGTTCTACTTATGGCTGTGTGTTAATGGTGTCTTAAAAGTTTGATTGAGATGGTTAAATAAAGTGTTTGTTGAGTGCAACGCTAAGGTCCTGAAAGTAAAAATCCTGTTTAAAGTTTTTAAAATGTGTTCGTTTTTTAATCTTCTACTTTTCATAAATGGGAAACCATTGATAATAATCAAGAAATGGCAGTTATACGTGTCAGAAATGAGTTGCCTCTCCACTATCCTTAAGAATATTGAGGGTACAAATATCATACATATCATAATGCTCAAGTCAGCATGATTTCAAATTTATTTAAAATTTAATGGTTTCCTAGCATAATTCCTGGAACTTTACTAGCCAAACTTGAAGAGAGCTGATATCATTTTGCATGACCTTTATAAGCATACTGAAAGCGACGAGATAATTTACCTTAGATCTTTAAAATAAACTAAAGGAAACTGACATTAAAACTGTGAACTCAGTGTGAACAAACAAGTGTATTCCATGACATTGATTGTATCAGTCACTCTCTATGGATTTGTTAGAAATGTTCAAATGATTTTTTTAATTAAAAATAAAAAACGATCAGTCTTTGCAAGAAACTGAACGTTATATATATATATATATATATATATATATATATATATATATATATATATATATATATATATATATATATATTTTGTTTTTTTTAAACCTCTGATTCAGGCAATGTCCGAACTCAACTATCTTGAGTATGTTCTCCTATGCTCATTCTCAGCAGCAGGCATGTGAGGCATCTTCTTCTTCTTGCTTTACAGCGATTTAGAATTATAAGTACATTACTGCCAACTAGGGGTGTCCCACGACTAAGGATTTTCATAGTCGAATCTGAATTTTTCGATTCTTGCCGATATTCGACTGATAGTCAAATCCTATGTTTTGGGGGCGGGGCAAAACACATTAACAAGAGTCAAGTCAGACATTCGACCGTCATCACTGATGTTAACACACAGGGAAAATGTGTAACAAATGCCCCGCAGATACAAACGAAGTAAATTATGTTTTATGTTTTGATGAAAAGATAGCTAACACTTAACGTCGGCGAAACCATAACAATGAACTTTTTTTTTATTTTACAATAGTGCTATCATTATAATGTTAGCCTAAAATGTTAGCAGTTAATGTTATGCATTTCTGTTTTGAACTGCGCACACTGAAGATGACCAGTAGAGTGACGCATTTGATAGCAAGTTTTTAAACAATGGGATTCAGCTCATAATTTCATATAGAATACGCTTCATTATTTATACAACATAACGTTAATATTAAGACTTATAGGCTATTTGTAAAAAGGGCCCGGATGCACATGAACACATCTGCGGGGCTCTCAATGCGAACTTCTTTTGTGGATGCGTTCTTCACGAAACAACTTGCAGAAACACGGCAGCTAAACTCTTAAAAATTCATAGCATTTTAGTATAATGGTCTTCTCATTATAAAAGTATGTATATAACAGTCCCAGTCAAAGTTATTAATATTCTGCATAGTTTGACCTGCTCGCGCTGTGCGCTGAAGAAATATCACCGTAGTACTTCAATGTAGCGCTTGACTCAAAACCAAATGCATCTTATATCAGGTAAATAGTATATCCACAATATATATACACCGGCTGAAATGTTTTGAAATCACTTGTACCCTACCTGTTTCGGAAAAAATCCAGTCTCTGCCTGTGTCAAACTTTAGTGACGATGTGACACTACTCGATTGAGCAAGTGAAAATTCCTGTGTCAACTGTGCAGCGAGCAGTGCAGATGCAATGTGGTGATTTGAAGCCATTTTGTGCATTTTGAAATGGAAAGGGAGAGCGCATGTTTATGTAATGATGTCTGATCGAAAGTTTTCAAATTATTTTATAAGTTATTTAATTAAGAAATATGAATTGTAACATTTACCTGCGCCAAACCTCTCATGACAGACTCGTCATCAGCCTGAGATTGGTTTATTATAGAGACCGCCAGTCAAGCATCCCACAGCGATTATCGGCCGATAGTGATCATCAGCCGATGATTCGAATCACCCCATGATCTAGATGGCATCTACTGTAAATGGCTAGATACTGTTTGTCAGTACATCATGCAGTGTTGCTTTAGAATGAATCATGTCAATATGTCCACAGCTGATGAAGTCCACAACTGGTCTGTCAGTTATGCCTAATTTTCTGTTTTATTCCTTGGTCCCTGCACAGCAAGTTCAAACTGCTTGGAGCCCTTTGTGTTTTTCTCGCTCATAAAGGGCCTTCATGACTTCAACAAGTCCTTTTGGCAGCTTTAAGCAGAAGCAGCAGGCAATACACGCAGTGCCTGCCAAAACCCAGGATTCTGCCTAATGTGGCAAGTCAACAAGACTCCCCTCATACCCAAAAGGGGTGGCTGGTATGAGTCATTTTTTTGCATAATAATGTAGTTCTTGTTTTAATCATTAAAAATATGTTATGGAAAATCTAAATAATTAATTCTAAGTATTTATATTTTTATACACTGTAAAAAATGATTGTTTTTAACATTTAAAATACTACTGTAAAATGTTTCCATACTATATATGGTGAATAACTGCAATTATATTTAATGTCATTTTACAGTAATATACAGTTAAAATCATGGTTTTTGGAAATGAAAAAGAAAGTCATTGTATAATTTACATACATGTCTGTTTAAATAACTTTCTTCTTAGTTTAGTTAGGGTCTTAAAAACTATTAAAAAGTCTTATATACCATTTCCAAGGTATAACATTTAGTCAAAATTTGGTTCGAAGAGGTTGTATGCTGAATAGTGCTTGAATTTAATCATTGCATTGGCGAATAGTAGGATTCTGTTTTGTGTATTTATGGAATGCTGCTAGGTTTGGCGTCATCTGTTAGCGTGCTCACCGACTGACTGCACTGCTGTGTGATAGCACAGGTCCTTCCAGATCTTTCCATGGCTGATGATGTGCACTCTCCTATTGCCTGCTTTGATCTTTAAATGAGCTGATAATGAATAAAATGCAGCGCTTATCTTTTGATTCTGTTGACGTGAACTCTGTTAAATTTAAATATAGCGTGGGAATTGAAGATCGGATTTATATCAGTTTTGCGTCGACACATTTAAGTGGCCAAGTGTAAATGGAAACGTTTTAACAAATCAGGTAGACATCCGTCAGCGAAGACGCATCTATGGCTTGCAGACCGTTATAAGAGTTACTATGCAAAATCATTGTCCCATTAGGTCATAGAGCTCTTCAATAAGTTTTAGAGCTGTGCAATTAATCAAAATACAGTTTTGATTTCGATTTCTTTCTCCAATGTTTATGAAAATACAAGAATTGAGCGAAAACTATTATTGCACCCCATTTTGCCCCCTTTCCAGCAGTACACATTCGCTTCTCTGTAAAAGCCCAATTTCACGTGCAAATCAGTAAAATCATGTAACTTGACTTTTGCAAAATGGGACATGCTTGATTTATTAAAGTTTATTAGATTTATTCATGTTTTTTCTTTCTGTGCATGCGCTCAGAGACAGAACAAAACACGGACAAGCAAAAATGTGTCAAAATGTGGTGTTTGGTGATTTTTCCATACAAACCTTCATTGTTTATGCAATAAGTGAATGTAAGTAGTTCAGATGAAATTATGTGTGTAATAGTAAAATGGATTCGTGCGGCTCCCTAATATTCCTGCTGCTTACAAAGAAAATCACTCGGTGCTCTTGACTGAAGTAATTTTGTAGCTTTAATAAAAAACAAAAGAAGTTTAATTCTTACAGTAAAGACTATGCTGTTTTATTTTACATTCAATTATTCAAGTTGTGTAGTAGGCTGTTAGGGAGGGAGGGGGTGTTGTCGCTGCATTCATCATTTACATGACTTGGCCTATATTCTAACCTGCTCAATGCAACACACTTCCTTCATTTGCATTTACCTTGCGTCATATTTTGCTGAAGGTTAATTCTCAACTACCATGACAGGAAAATGGGGGAAAACATCTTGTCTGTTTTTAAGCCAGCAGTTTACTCATCTCCGAGTCACTCGTTTACCCGCTAGGGAAATTTATAAGGTAGATGTAAAGCATGGAGCTGACAGTGACAGCGTGCTGATTGCTTCTGCATTGCCTGACTTCCTTTACGATTAGGCTTTAGTCCCAATTCAACAGATTTATTCAAATTATTGCACGTCGTAAACTATTTCTCCATTTTTTTAAAGTCAAAGCCATTGAGGAGTGGTAAACTTTGTGCAGCCATCTTTTCCTCATGGCCCATTCTTTGATACAGAGATCCATCAGTTAGAAACAGTGGCATTCATCTTCATGCATTGGACTGAGTGGGAGGGCTGGACAGCTGGGATAAAAAAAAAAGGTCAGATTTGTCAGTTGTGAGCTGAAGCTTTGTTTGTTATTGGCATCTAACGTGCTACATGAACCTTCTCAGATTGGAAGTCGTGACAGTGATAGACACCAACCGTACTGTCAGTGGTTGTGCAATTGCAGCTTGGTTGTAAACAAAGTCAGCCTCTGTGCTTATTGCTTTTGCATTTACTTTTTTGCGCATGGCAGACCTGTAACAAAAGCATTTGAGGAAAGTCTTTTAATGGCAGCACCAGGTGCAACCTCACGGCCTGTGCTTGCAATTGGTGCATTCAACACTGTTTTGAGAAACCAGTTGAATGTATGCAAATCGTGCAGAGTCATTTGTTGCCATCCAGAGCTGAATCCTCACCCTGTCTGCTGTTTGAAAGCTGTGGTGTATGCATTATAAATTGTCTGCTTCTCAGATGCATTATCATACTGCTGCAAGCTGTGTCAGTGTGCGATGGCAAAGATGACGTGCTTAGACTGCAGGGTGCAGGCCCTCCCTCCCCTCACACAGGCTGTAGTCTCTGCTGATACCGGGAGAAAGGCAGCTATTAGCATTTGTAGCGCAGTTTGAGCACATTTTCATATTTAGAAAAGCTGTGATTTATCCGACCTGACTCGGCAGGCCAATTTGTGTGTTTTTTTCCCCCGATATTTCCTCCATTTTATGTTAGTTGTTTTTAATAAATAATATACATGGGTATTCATTATTGCAGGTGATCACAGCAGGGATGATCTTCCCTGAGATGTCACTACAGTAATGGACAGCATAGAGGGCAAGTGCAGCTGAATCACAAGCTGACTGCAGAATAAAAGCAACTAAGAGGCGATAGCTTATATAAAGCAGATATCATTATTTTTTTATTAATATTTTTAACAATGGATTAAAAAAATAAATGTGTAAAATAAACATACTTTAGATGGCAAAGTATTTTCCACAAGTAAATAAATATTAAATAAAAATATAATTAAAAAGGAAGTAAACACTAACCAACAGGGCACTCAGTATTTTTGCAAGTTTGCAATGCCTGTGAAATTATATGTTCATTAGCAATTCAAAGATTTGTTTAAATTATACAAATGCGTATTCGCTTAATGCTGATGGCAAACAAGAAAGTAAAATGTTTGCCTTTCTATTACTAATAATATAAAAGCAATCGTTAAAATACTTTTTGTATACATTAATTTATTTGTTTAACCGTTCTCTCTGATTAGTAGACAGACTTCTTTCCGTATTAGATAGAACTGTTAAGGATGCCTGCGAAAAAAAGGGAGAATGTGAGCACTGTGAGTTCAAAATAAAAGTCCCGCCTCGAACACATCAGCCAAGCAGAAAAACTTATCGGCCGATGCCAATGTTTGAAAAATACAAAATATCGGCATTGGAAATATATCGGTCAACCACTATTCCTGACTAACTTTTTGCTCTGTTATTTCTAATGAGAAATCAGTATTATAGTAATTAAATATTTGTTTAGTTATCACCTAAACTCTATTTTTCTGTAGATCATTAGACCAGTACGCTGCCTCAGAAGCCTGTCTGAAATCAGTTTCATGAGGTGCTTTCATGCAAAAACACTGCTTGCAAAGTCAGCTGCCTAGGCTTTCAGACACAGCCCACAATAATCCATATTACTCCAGTCCATCAATTAATGTATTTTAAAGGGAAAAGCTGCATATTTGTAAGAAACAAATCCATCATTGAGGAGTTTTAACTTTCACTGGAGAAAGCAATGCTATGTTGATTGAGGTCGACCGATGGTGGATTTTACCGATACCGATAGCTAGGTTGGCCCATATGGCCGATACCGATTAATCAACCGATAGTTTTAAAATACATACTGAATGAAAGCTAAAATAGACATTATTTTAACCTTTTGAGGTGGTGCTAATGTTCGCATCCTCTCAGATTTAATAGCAAACATACTGCTATCCTTTATCCATTAATGTAGCATCTGATTATATTTGCATTTGCACATTTTGCATGCAATGATTAAATATAGCTTTCCTATTAACTTAAAATAAATATAAATCTAAGACTGTGTTGTGTGCCAAAGATGCTTGTGCTGCCAAATCATGTAGAAATTACAATGAATATATTACATTTGGTGGTTCTATTACACACAATCTGGAGATACTCTGACACCCACATCTGTTGTGTAAGAATGGCCTTCTTCATGGTGATATAGTCTACTACATTTAAGGTATGCATTTGTTTTTAATAAATTCCTGGGAAGGTGAGGTTAGTTTTGTCTGTACTTGTTTTTTTAATCTTCATCAGACATCAGAAACAGCTTGCAGTGATGTCTAGCAAACAGACATGTTGTGTCCTGACAAGTGATGCATGGCGATGGCCAAATGACTCACACGTGGCCTTATGATTCATGTATGTTATGTGTGGTTGGGTTGGCTTGATTCTTCCCTGTTAAAGAAGGAGTGCAGATGACACATTTGCTGTCCTCTTCTGATGTGATTTACACATGAGTCATGAATGGGGACAGCAGAACCAGCCTTGTTCACCCTGGCTGTTTATTACTTCAGATCCAGCTGCCTTGCAGAATTATGACCCCAGCGCGTACAAGGTTATGCCAAAGTGTCCTTGATTGTGTACCCTTCAGCCTGATGAGAACTGTGTAGCTGGATTATTTGGATTTATGTCCTTGTGGTGACAAATTGCCATTCGTGAGCGAGCAGTCTGCATTCTGTGTCATTTGAGTAATGGAGATGTTTTCCAGGAATGAAAAGATGTTTGCCGTCTGGTGATTTCTGTGCAAGTTTCCTGGTTTTGACTCGAGGTTCATCAGTGACGTCAAACTGCATTTGATCACAGGGGTTGAAGGGGTGCGTGAAGTGTCTTGAGTATGGTGCGTTTCATTATTCATGCACCCTTGATTATCTCCTTCACCCTCATCAGTGCCAGCAGTAAGAGCGTATCTTTAGCTCCTAGGCAGGTGGCTGTTTAATGGACCCTTGAGGAAGTTCATAGAACGTAAAAATGTTGCTGAATGGAGCTCAACAGTAGGGAAGTAAAAATGCAATTCAAAGTTTCTTCGCAATAACAGGTAAACACTTCAGTCAGAAAAAGATACTGTTACAATGAAAAGAATCTATGCGATTACTAGGTTAGTGGTGAGTTTTTGTAGGCTGGCAAGATGATGTTATCTGATTTATGGGAAGTGCAGTTTGTTTATTCTTTCTTACTGGGACAGAACACCTACAACAAAACCAGTATTAAATCGCTGGGGTATGTTTGTAGCAGAAGCCAAAAATGTATTGTATGGGTCAAAATTATCTAGTTTTCTTTTTTGCCAAAAATTATTAGGACACAAAGTAAAGATCATTTACAATGTAGATATTTTGTAAATCTTCTACAGTTAAAATATCAAAACATCATTTTTGATTAGTAATACGTATTGCTAAGAACTTCATTTGGACAACTTTAAAGGCGATTTTCTCAATATTTAGATTTAGTTTTTGTTTTTCATTGGAACAAAATACATCAGACCATACCTCAATGAAAAGCTTATTTATGCAACTTTCAGATGATGAATAAATCTCAATTTTAAAAATGTACACTTAAGACTGGTTTTGTGGTCCATGGTCATGTATAAAAAAAGTGGATGTATCCAAAGACATGGTCATCATTATCTTACATTACAGTATTTATTTGAAGTTGTTGGTTCGGTCTTTTTCAGAAATGTGAGAAAAAAAAAGAAAAAAATTATATATATATATATATATATATATATATATATATATATAAGAGAGAGAGATACAGTATGTTTATTTATTCATTCATCTATTTATAATATTATAATCATGGTTGTTCCATTATCTGAATATATTATTATAATGTTAGAATTTCTGGAAACTTTCCAGTGTTTTTGGAAACTTTTATAAAATTTTCGGAATTTTTTGGAAAGTTTTCAGAGATTTACCAGAAATTTTTGTAAAAGTTTCTGCCCCCTTGCAACCCTAATTATAAAACCGTATTAGTATATTTAAGTATATTTTTTATTTATGCTATATTTTTTATAAAAAATTATAAAGCAAAAGTGGATGTTAACCTCTTCAAAACCTGTATCCACTTTCTTTTGATTATGTTGCTCAGATGCAGACTCAAAGATGAGTAAAGCCAGAGTGAAATAAGTTTTAGTCTTGCTATCAGCCTTCAGTGACCTTCTTCCCCCTGCCGTGTGGGATCCTGGGGAAATGTCATGTCAAACTTCCTCTTGCCAGCTCAGACTGATATAAACGTGGGCCGTCTCTGACCTCCAGTGCTCTGTGCTCTCCATGCAGCTAAAACCGGCACACTCTGTCCTTTGTTCAGACATTTTGAGCAACTCGATTCACTGGAAAAATGATTCATTGGCAGGCTCTGTGCCACAACTTCACAGACAGGTTTTTGTTTTAAGAAGTTGTTAGTTCTCTTGATACACTTTTGAAAAGTGGAAGTAAATGGCACATAAAAAATGCATGGTCTATAATGACCCAATAACCATTTGCATTTTGCTCCCGAAGTGCACCAGCTGGTTATGTTGCTTTTACTCGATGCACTAGAGAGAGCTCTCATCTGTCAGGTGTATGCTGGGAAGGGCATTTAGGTACTTGTGGAGCACAGAAAGCATTTCCCTGAAGTAATGAGCTTTATAAAGAAACTCACCGTTTTTTCTCCTCCTCGTCCTGGAAAAGGATACAGCTGAGAACCGTTTTTAATGTTCACTTGTACTTGAGTCTCATTTCAGTCAGATAATACTGATGGAAAAATTGTGGTTAACTCTTTGAAAGGGATAGCTCACCCAAAAATGAAAATTTCCTTGTTGAATTTATTCACTCTTAAGTTGTTCCAAACCTGTTTGAATTTGTCTTCCGTTGATTGCAAAATATAATTGGTATATTATATTAAATAGTTGGCAGCCACTGACATCCATAGAATGAAAAAAAAAACTTAAGACTTTTGTAATGGTTTTATTAAATATTTATATTTAACCTTATTTTACTTCAGTTTAAGTCATTTTAGTGCTTCAAACTTAAAAAGTTTTCATTTAATAAATATATTCTGTTTTATTTCAGCTTTATTTAAATTACCAAAAATTATTTGTAATAGTTTTAGTTAACCACACTGGTAACAACAGCGTTTTGCTGCCATGTCATGTTCACTTGTCTGACAATTAAAACAGGCAAAAAAAAAAATATTGAAAAAAAATCTTGCCTTAATATGTTGATAGATTAGATATGCACAGTTAATTGAAATATAACTAAAATCATGATATGGTTTAGTGCGATTATCAAAGGGTTTGTTTGAATTAAATAAATATATGCTCTGTGTGTTTCAGAGTCTAGAATGACAAGCGCTTGTCAACAGGGAAATAGTAATAATAGTAAAATAATAATAATTGTTAATTTTTGTCATGTTGTACAACACAAACAAACAAGCACACCTGGATTTTTTTAAGTTGCATTTTAGATCTCAGTTTTTATCAGAAATACAATAGCTAGGAAATTAAGATCGCCATCTTTAAACGATGAATTGTGCAGCTCTAATGTAAACACTGCAAATTGTTTTGCGAGGATATCGTCATGTTCTCACATCGGATCTCGCGAGATTTCGCACCTCGAGATCTCATCACATCCCTAATAACTGCAATCATTTTTCCCCATGCAGATGAAATCTGGCTCTGGTGTATTGTAAAGGAGCTGGTGCTTTTTGCCTGTTCCTATTCTGCCTCTAGGTGAGCAAACATGGCCTGTCGTCCCGATTCTGCCACGTCCACTGCAGGAGAGACCCACTTTCCCTTACAGACCTCTGGAGACTCACAGTTTATTTATTAATTTCTGCTTTTTCTCTCTCTCTTTTTTCCCCCTGTAACTATAAAACCACCTTTCTCTTTTCTTTTCTTACAATTTAAGACTCCCAGCCTCGATCAAAACCATGCGTGAAAGGACTGAATTATAGTAATGTAGCCTATATCAGTCATAAAAGGTTTCATCAGATATCGGCGCTCGGGAAGCTGTGTCGTAGTTGACCAAGGACATTAAGTCAAACTTGAAGCAAATTGATATGATTCTCATTGTTATGGTCCTAATGGAGCTCATTTTCAGTCTGACACACCATTCATGTCCTATATACTAAAGATAAGAAAAGTGCCTGTAAAGTGTGCTCTCCTATAGATTTTTTGATTTTAGCCAATCATGCAGTGAATGGTTGTGTGTAGCGTTAGTAGCTTCACTTTTATTGCTGTCAGAGTTTTGGTATCTCTCTTACGAAGGCTTTAGAAGCGATTCAGACTAATTACTTTGGGTCAGAGGTTGCCAGATTAGTGGGCATTTAATGACCTGATCTGTTGTGCTGTGGTTTTCTTACAGAGGGAGATGAAGGAGCAGCTGGTGACTCTAAAAGACAGTGAGAAGGGTCATACGGAGGCTTTGCAGCTGCTGCAGAGACAGCTCACTGAAACCAAGGTACACTTCTGTTAGTGCATGTTATTCCAAGGGAAAAATCACCTGTTTAACCTGGTGCTCATAAAGCATAATTTTCCAGTGGACTTCCATTAAGGGGGCGACCCAGGCTATGCAACGACTGAAGTGAATGCTGTTTGCTGCTATCATTTTAAATGATGCACAACTCCCTTATAATCAGAATCGTAAGACATGTAATACTTACTGTGGTCTTTATTGCTAAATGCTTTATGCTGTAGGTTAAATTCTAGATTTATGCACCGGCGGTGATTTATCGGCCAGTCATCCACATATTCAGCACACTGATTCAAATCACTATGACTTGATATTGAAACCACGTTTCCGTTCCGTCTCTGATGGGACTCTATTAAACCTCATCTGCAATCAGGTTTTGTGGAAATGCAGATGACAAAGCGCTCATACTGCCCACCGCAGCCATTACAGATTCATGGCAGGTCTCTCACCTTGTCCCTTGCTCATTTCTCTCTCTCTTGCTCTATTCTGTTGACATTGAATTTCCAACAAGCAAATTGGTTTATTGAGCAGGTCTTTAATCTTAACACCTTGTTTAATCAGTGAAGAGAGACACCACAGTCAATAATGCAACTTTGTCCATCTCCCTGTTTTTTTCACCCCCTTTATTAATTATCCCGCTGTTGTGGAGAGGGACTATTACAGAGGGAGAACTTCCTGACACTGTTGACATCTGGTGTTGGTCTTATTTGTCATTAGTTAGTCTTCATCTCACATTTTATACAACACTCTCTGCAATCCCACTGATGCGTGTTTGTATACACATTAGTAACATGGACTCCATTCATGCATTTATTAATTCATGATTAAAACTTTCTGTAAAAAAGTATTTGAATCAATTGAATCTGCAAGAGAAAAGGCAATGTTATACACTAAAAATAGAAAGCATATTTTATTGTATTTTTAAAGTATATATATTCAGTGGAAAAGCTTTTTTGTTTTGTTAAAAAAAAAATTTTTTAGTAGTCAACATTTTTGTTCACCTTTTTAGTTTCTTTTTTTTTTTGTTTTTGTCTCATTGATCTCCCAGATTGCATATTTATCTTGTAAGCTGATTAAGCTTTAGTATCGCTCATTTCTTTCCCAGGCTATCCACTGAAAATGTAGATGTGTGCATTGACCAGGCAGTCGTATCCTGTCTGGATTTATTGATGCGGTGTCTTGAGATGCTCACGAAGAGCCTGACGCTTGACATTGACATTCAGAACCATCAATGCTAAATGTCTCCTGCAGCCCAGACTCTCCTGTAGAGATAAGACGACTGTCTCGAGAGCTGTCACAGCACGTTTTGAGGAGATTTATTGAGTAAACCGAATGCAGTAATAAAGCGGCCTCATCGTTTCTAAATGATAATAAAGTGGCTGATTCAGTAATTTGTTAAAATTTAGATTATGTAAAATTACTTTTAAAATAAATTTTTAAGTCTCTTAAAATAACTTTTCTATGAAAGCTTCTTTCTACCACATGATCAAAAATGCATAAAAAAGGTAATCGTGACTTTTTATCTCACAATTCCGCCTTTTGTCTTGCAGTTTTTCTCAGAACTGCAGAAAAAAAAAAATCTAATTGTGAGATATACAGCAAACTTGGAACAGTGCGAAAAAACAGAATTCTGAGTTTATTTTAGGGATGCACAGTAAAGGCTTACAATGTAAGCATCGGCACTGGCCGGATATGAAAAATTAAGCTGATATGCCTTGCCAATAAGATGAATAACTCACATATGCTCAGGGTGTGCTAGCAGTAAGATCATGTTAGCGGTGTGGTTGTTCTTGAAGTGAACCTTTGCCTAAAAGTTGATTAGATTCACAGTTTAGGATTGACAGTCACTAGCATGTGCAGCAGCGGCAGCATCCCCCAGGTCTTAATGCCTGTCCGGTAAACTTTTTTATTTACTTATGGGGAGCTGTAGGCCTACTTGAAAGTAAAATACTCCAATAACATTTAAGATTTGAAAGGTCAGAAGGTATAGCTTACATGAAAAAAAAATCACAAACGTGACACTTGTAAATTAAATAATTGTATGTATACAGATCTGTTAATTGTGTACTTTTTTATTTTTCCAACAGATTATAAAAATCTTAAAAGCTCTCAGAGATTTTCAGAATTTTTGCAACTCTTTTGACCGTCTACAAATGTTAAATCTTCAAATAAAATATTATGGTTACCAGTGCAACTCTTTGATTTTTTTTTGTTGATTTTTTTTCAAAGCTTTCAATATATTATCATTACAAAATAACTTCATTATTGTTTTTGTTAAAAACTAACAAAAATGAAAAGTAATTTGTTTATAATCTCTGTAGGGGAGAGACTTGGTGTTGTTTCTAAACATAAGGAAATATATCCATATCGGCATTGGGTGAATGAGTTGAAAAATATCGGCATTTCGAATATCGGAAAAATCCAATATCCTGTATCTGTAGTTTATATCTCATAATTTTGAGGGGGAAAAATCTGAATTGAGAGAGAAAAAGTTGCAGTTACCTTTTTAATTTTTATTCTGTGGTGGAAATGTTTTCTATTTAAATATATATTAAATATAATTTATTCCTGTGACGCAAAGCTGTATTTTCAGCATCATTACTCCAGTCTTCAGTGTCACATGATCCTTCAGAAATCATTCTAATATGCAGACATGGTGCTCAAGAAACAATTTTATTGTCAATGTTAAAAACAGTGGTTATTATTTTTGTGGAAAACGAGACACATTTTCACTTTTGATCAATTTAATGCATTCTTGTTATTTAAAACTACTAGCTCCAAGCTTTCATACATTAGTTTAGATTAAGCCTCGGCATGTAGCTCATGTCAATAATAGCTCTAGTTCATGTTTGCTCTTTTTTTAACTTGTTGCCATCTCCCCGCTAGCATTCTCTAGATTAAGCTCAGTGGCAGGTGTGCTGACAGACCCTCTCGTCTTAAGTGCTGATTTCCAATCTGAATGGATGACTCCAATTAGCAGATGCGGCAGTGAGCAAGTTGCTTGGAGGCAGACTTACGCTGGGCTTATGGGACTTGTTTATCTGAGACAGCGTGGCCCACGGGGAGAGCGCTTTCAAGAGACCAACACCACTTAAACATCACTAAGTCCCAATCATTCATCAGACGACACCAGGTGGGCTGACTCAGCCTATGCAAATGACCCCAGAGACAGACGTGATCTTAATAGGATTTCCTCTTCCTGTTGGCTAGGAAATCACATTTCCCACTGGAAAGATAGAAGTGGAACAAGAGCTTTATTTTATTTGTTAGTAGGAGTAATCTTGTAATCGGTGAAGTCTGTGGTTTTCTTCCTGCTCTATTGGTGAAGAAAGAGATCTAGAGCTTGCCGTGTTTGTATGGAAGACAATGAGTGGAACGGCTTCTGTCCTACATCGATTTAACCTTGAGGGTTTCAGATCTTTGATCTGATGACTGATGTTCTTTACACTTTCATAGAGATGATTGGCTTCCTCTGAAACACCTCGTTTTATCTCTGTATGACTTGTTTTCCTCCTTTTCGGTCAATGCCGATTTTGTTGGCTAGTTTCCCAATTCTCTTTTAGGTTCGGCATCGACCCCTGCTGCTTTTATTTCGATGCTCGTCTGCATGAGCATTCATGTCCTTCTCAAGGAGGCTGTCCTACAGTAACTTGGAAGATTGAGGGTGGAGCGACCTAATGCCATTTCCACTGACTATTAGACTGTGACCTCGACTCCAATGATGCGGACTTATGAGGCACTTTCCACTTGCTTGTTAGTCCACTACGTCCCACTGAGACTCTGCCAAAATTATAATTTAATAATAGTAATTATACATATAAAATAGAAAAAATAAATAACAATATAATTGGAACATAGACATCAAATACAAGTATTGATTTTCTTTTTTAATTAGCATTTTCTTGATAGCCCATTTCATCCTGAGACACTGCAGAAATAACAATGATGATGATGATGAGGATGATTTACATACATAAAATATTATTTATTTGTTTTTTATATAAATATATAAAAAAGTAATAAGTCTATAGAGTCTTTAGAATTATTATATATTTATATTTTTCAATATAAATATATATAATTTATGATTTAATATGAATATAGGGACAATTATATATATAATAAATATTATAGCATTTTTGCAAAATTTCATTTTCCACTTGCTTGACAACCCACTTCGTCCCGAGACTCTGCAGAAGTAATTTTATAATAATCTGTTAGTAATTAAATAGTAATTATTAAGTATTATATAGTAAGTAAATAGTAATTATTATTATTTATTTTTTTGCTATGTGCTAACCAGATGAGTCTCTTACATCTCTTAATTTGTGTTTTTGTCTTTCAGCAATTTGAATCCACAATAAGACAATATTCTGGTCGCTAATTAGTCATTTTCCTCATCATGGATAGCTCCATATGCTGTAATTTCAGTACACACTCCAGTTGTGTTTCAAACATCAGTTATGTTCTGTTTGTCTGTGGCTTTGTCACTTCAAGCTGTATTATTTTGGACACAAATTACTCAATGCTGGAAACCGCAATACTCACACCTGGTTAGGACAGTGTTTTTCTTTTAATCATGTTAGCCTGTGTAGATTGACGATGACTTGAACCACTAGTCTCAAACTTCTCAGACTGCACATTATCTTTGACAATTGTCAAACAAAAAACAAACAAACATGTATTGTACTGTGCAAATAACAAATACCATTCATAACAACTTAATTTTTTTTTTTTTACTGTTTTGAATTTTAATATACTTTAAAATGTAATTTATTCCTGTGATGCGAAGCTGAATTTGTCACAATCTTCAGAAATCATTCTAATATGCTGTTTTGTTGCAAAAGAAACATTTCTGATTATTATCAATGGTGAACAAAGTTGCGCTGCTTCATATTTTTGTGTAAACTGATAAAAAAAAATGCAGGATCCTTTGAATATAGCGTTTAAAAGCAGTTATTTGAAATGTAAATCTTTTATAACTTTATAAATGTCTTTTACATTTCACATTTATTCATTTAGCTGACGCTTTTATCCAAAGCGACTTACAATTGCAATATATGTCAGAGGTTGCACGCCTCTGGGGCAACTAGGGGTTAAGTGTCTTGCTCAGGGACACATTTGTGTCTCACTGTGGATTTGAACCTGGGTCTCTCACACCAAAGGCAATGTTTTAATGTCAGTTTTTGTCAATTTGCTGAATCACTGTTGAATATGAAAAAATAAAAAAGTATGCTCCCCTTATGCCTTATAGTAAAGACTAAAACAAACATGCTTGATTGACATCTCAGTTAGTGTGTGCACAGTGGTTGGTGAAGGCTAGTTATTTGAGACTCTGTGAATCTCTTTGTCTTTTAACTGAGTCTAGACTAACAAAAATCGTAACTTTCTTTTCTCTAACTCATAGTCATCAGCGAAGAGCCTTCGTGCCACGATCGGCAATGCATTCGAGCGACTGCACCGCTTCCTGCGGGAACGGCAGAAGAGCATGCTAGAGGAGCTGGAGGCAGATACGGCGCGCACGCTTTCTGATATCGAGCACAAGATCCAGCGCTACAGCCAGCAGCTCCGCGATGTCAAGGAAGGGATCCAGATCCTTCAGGAGCGACTCAGTGAGACCAGCCATCATGAATTCTTGGAAGGAATAGCCCTGACATCAGACAGGTACTGAGGAGGACAAGGGGCTCGTAGGGAAGGGGATGAGCGAATGTTGAGGGTGTGAATTAAAGCTTATCTGGTCTAAAACGTTCTGTCTTTTTTCTTGTAACTGCTGGTCAGGGAGCAAGTGATTCGTGGAGGGTATTGCTGGTGGAAGCTACCAAGGCAAGTCAGGTTATTTGACTTATGTTTGTGACCATTGCCCTTTGCCTAATGTCACAGGCGCCCGTCAGAAGAGAGATCATTGCAGAACAGACTAGGTTAACCCATTTGTGCCCAAATTTTTCTGAATGGTGTCATGCATATATTCATGTTTTAGTTTATTTTCTTGAAAGTCAGTGGGCAAATATGTTGTATTCACCCCTTCAATGTCAAATTGTGTTTGAATAGGAGGAGAGCATTTGGCATCTGACTCAAAATAACTGAGTTTTCATTAGATCAATCTTTATTCATAAACAAGTTAATTATGCATAAAAGTCGAAGTCGAAACCCCCCCCCCCCCCCCCCCCAAAAAAAGCTGCATCTAGCTTATAATCTCTTGAATATGAAAACACAATACATCAATTTGTCTTAAAATGGTGGAACATAGTGGAGAAAAAAAGGACAGCCATTAAGTTGACCCAACAGGTTATTGTGTATCAATACGTTCATTAAAAATAAATAGAATTAATAAAATATTACATCTATATAATAAAAAAATATATAAATTTTTTAGGCCCATAGTATTCAATGGCACACTTTTGTAGGTGATTTCATATAATAATGTAAATGTAAATTCATTACTTGTCTGAATTTCAGCATTACAATGGAATCATAAGATACTAGTCATAAAAATGAATTAGGGTCCTTGACCAATTAGAATGAAAATCATCAAAAATGGATAAAGGGGCCACAATATGTTGACCCTTACGAGACATAATGTCATAAAGGGGAGAAAAAGATGATCTACATCAATTAATGCCATGTGTTAGCTCTTTATCTTTTCATTCTTCCCCATGCCAAATTCAGACAGAAGAGGGGCAGTAGAGCTGTGGAAAGACTGCACTCATCTACTTATGACAGATTTATTCCTTATAATATTAAGATCTACTGTAAAGTAGAGATGTCAGTTAAAGGGTTAAGTTATGTTTTAGCTGGGATATTTTTTTAAAGGCAGAAAACAAGACCAATAACCTTGATATATTAACCTGTTATCACAGTATACTGTACACCATTTCCCCATGATATGTACTTACAAGTTATTTGCCCAGCAGCTACTATAGTTGCCGCTTGGGCATTTGACTAAGTATGCAAAAAAAAACTATAGATCTCCTGGAAGATTTGTTTTGTTTGGATGATTCTAGAGACCTTCATGATTGCTGTAGATAAACATCAACAAAAAAAACTTATTAGTAATATGAAAATTACATTTCTTTGGGAGGGTTTGCCTTCGCCATGCTTTCTGGAAGTAGGGGTAGGAATTTAACAGCCTCATGTAACAGGAAGGAAGCGAATACCTTATTTTTTTTCTTGAATTCCTTTATTTGGTTGTTTGCTTGCATGTCATTGAGAAATAAAACATGGATAACATCTAGAAAAATACTTACAATAGGAAAATGACAACTATAAACTGGGGCAACTATAGTTGCCAGCGGGCTTAGTTAGGAAGTAGACAAAAATGTAATTAGATTCAATTTTGTTTTGATCTTAATTCTATAGGGCTACACGATTATGAGAAAAATTACAATTGACGATTAGTCCCTTGAAATTGTAATTGTGATTATTAATTACGATTATCATAATTTAAATGATGTTTATACCATTGTTGGATGCAATTGCATGCCATATTTTTATATGAAAAATTATACATTGGATTGGTTTCTTCTTTAAATAAAAAAATATATATAATGGGTATTGCCACAAATTGATTCCATTTCTATATATATCTATATCTATGTATATCTCTCTCTCTCTCTCTCTCTCTCTCTCTCTCTCTCTCTCTCTCTCTCTCTCTATCTATATATATATATATATATATATATATATATATATATATATATATATATATATATACATACATACATATGTGCACACACATACACAAACATTTTAAATGGTGGCTGTCATTACTTGTTTCCATGACAGAATTACTCAAACTTACATTAAATATTGAAGAAAATGTTAATTAAAAATATATGAGAAAAAAAATCCAAGAGCGTGTAATACAGTACATATTTTTTTGAAAACTGCTCCCCTTTAGTGTTTATTTTTCCAGGTAACTGTCAAGCTGTGGTCATTGAATGGCTTTGTTAATGTAACTATAACACTACGTAACATTGTTTTTGAACTGTTTTATTGATGTCTTTCTGTGGTTGAAACACTGTTTATTTTGTGCTATAACTAGTAGTAAAGAGGATAAGACGATCTGTTCACATTCCGCTTGATCTGAAGCATCTACAGCAAAGTAACACCACATTAAAGAGCATCAAAACGATGTTTGTTCTTTAAATTTCACAATAAAATTGACAGATTTTGAAAGACAAGTCTTTTTGATATAAAAAGTAACAAAGCACAAAGCTTGTTGCGATTTTTATATACATGTCTTAGCCCTATTAATCAGCACGAATATTTGAAGTTTAAGACTGCATTTTGAGAAAACTGTACTTCTGAATGGTGTGTAGCAGTCGTTTTCATTTGGGAGTAATGAGAGGGGAATGAGTTAGCCATATGGGAAAGGAATAGCATGATTAATGTTGGGCTTGAAGTATTGAAAGTGATCTGCAGTGTTGCCCAGATTGACCTCACTCCCAATGCCGAATCGGAGCTGTTTGACTTTGCAAGGGCGGCACAGCTATATAGAAAACACAGTGCGATTCAAAAGCGAACGTTTGGAAGCAGGATGTAGCCTTTGAGGAGGAATCGGTTGCTTGGGGTTTGGTGGGTTGCCAGTGTTGAATTTGAATAATGCAATTGTTGACTTCTGTCTCCACAGAATAAAGGGAAAGATCCACGAAACCAACCTCACCTATGAAGACTTCCCGACGTCCAAATACATGGGGCCACTACAGTATACCATCTGGAAGTCTCTTTTTCTGGATATATCGCCAGGTAATGTGTCAGAATAGTAGAATTGCATTTTAAATAGTGGCTATGTGTCACTGAGAAAACAACTGCAAATACAGGAAGAAAAAAAAAGTTACACTGAGTTTTACACTGTTCTGAAGTGCTTATACCTGGATGTAATCTGCACAAATACACTAGATCAAGGTTTATATAATATGACTAGGTGGGTCAAGATTATGTCGCTTGGACATTTTAAGTTTGCACAGAGCCATTAGCTTGTGTCTTGTAGTTTGCAGTTGGACTTAGATATTCCTGCAAACCCAGCACTATTTTTTCCGCAGACGTCAATAATACTTCACATCATGTGGCTTATTTAGGCGAAGATGTGTTAATATCTGTCCAAGAGATCAGACCAGTGTTATTTTACTATTATTTAAATAATATTTAGTTTATATTATAATTTTAAATGTTATATTTTAAACTGCTTTTATTTTTCCATCATATATTTTCCATATATTTGCTATTCATTTTATTTGGTATTTTATTTATTTTTATTAGTTATGTAGTAACATATTTCACTTATTTGCAAATGCAGCATTTCTAACTTTCATTACATTTTTCATATCATTTTTGCATTTTATTTTATTTCACCTATTTGTTTTTTTGTTTTGGTTGTTTTTTTTAAAAGTAAAACAGTAAAAACATTGTTTTTTTTTTAGATTTAGTTACATTTATATCTAGTTCACAATAATAACCCTGGATCAGATTGGTTGTTTTTGATTGGTAGCACATAAATAAAAAAAAATCCCATAGACTCGCATTGAAGAATAACCAGGATTTAGAGACCAGTATATCAAAACCATATCTGTGTATCAGTTGTACAATTAATATAGTAATCATGTCCAAAGATCTAATGCTTATCATTTTGTATGTATTAGTGCATCCAATTAGAGATGATCTAATCAACACAAACACAGCCTGTGTGTTTACAGCCCTGTGAATGAGATAATGCACGTCTGATTGAGCTCTGCACGAGCTGCAGTGAGAAGCGCTGAAGGCCTTCTCCATCTGTATTCTCCCTCAGTAGCCCCCTGAAGCAGAGCATTATTTAAAATATCTCGCTCTCTCAATCATTTCTCCAATTTACCAGCATCCTTTACACTGACAGAAATAGACAAGGTCGGACGCACAGCCTGTCACATGAAAAAAATCCAGTTCAAATCCTTCCCTTCCACACTGTTGCACTCACCGCATTTTATTCTGAACCGACATGGAATTTTTTTTTTTTTTTACTTCACAGACATTTCCAATATCCTTTTTATTTTTTCTGTCACCATGAACAGAAATATTTTTACCACTTTCTGAATCCAAAGCCTGTTAAGTTTTATGCACAGTCCTATAAAATTATATTATTGTAATTTAGTAAAAAAAACAAAATTTTTTACTTTTGAAATGCATCCATAATTAATAGATTTATTATTGTATGTATGTATTGTACATACAATAAATAATTATTGTTAATAATTATATTGTTTATATTTGAATTTTTAGTTTTATTTTTTGTAGATTTATTCATATTTATTATATATTTTTTCTGCCAACCTGAATAGCAAAATTTTGCCACTTTCTTATTATTTTATAAATTTTATTCGCACTCAAGTTAGTAATGCATCTATGATTGTGAAGCGAATGCTTTCATTAGTTATTAAAAGTTATATAAAAAATAGAAATAGTGTAGAAGTATTAAAAGTATTTATTTAGAAATCTGAATATGAATGTTTTTCATGACTTTCTGAATCCAAAGCCTGTTACTGGTGTTTGTTTTGTTTGCATGACTAGTGTAGAGAGAGAGAATGCAGGAACAGAGACAGATCGAATGCAAGGCAACAGAGGTTAAATTATTTATAGGTTACCTAAAGCGCAAACTCCCAATGTCAAACAGTGGAAATGTCGACATCCTGTCCTTTGGACCGGCTTTTGGCTCTGCCTTTTTTGGTGAAGGTTTTAAATAACCAAGACAAAAATATTTAGCAATTTCCCTCTTCGTCTGGTCTCAGAAAGACATGCCTATCTATGGACCGCAGGAAAACAAGCCAGCATTGTTTGACTCTGAATGTTCATAAGCGTCTTTCACACTGCGATTCCAGAAAATACATGGGTAATGTGTCCCGGGAATTGTTCCCGGGTTACTAGATTTTTCCACTTTCACA
The DNA here is from genome assembly GCF_003368295.1 of Carassius auratus. Lineage (NCBI taxonomy): Eukaryota > Metazoa > Chordata > Actinopteri > Cypriniformes > Cyprinidae > Carassius > Carassius auratus. The sequence goes on along the minus strand of NC_039278.1, from coordinate 19,154,652 downwards.
CTGCCAGTGATTTCCCGGCATATGTGCGTGTTCACACACAACCCTAAAGGTCCCGTAATGACTCGTGACATCAGGATTTGACGCATAATGTACGAGTCGAAAATGCAAGGCACGTAAACGTTCCTTTAAACTGGCGAACAATCTCAGCTTCAGCACGGATAGTGAGGAACTACCTGATCTCTGCTTCATTTCAGTTTGCAAATTTTTTTCGTCGGAAATGTTGATTTGCCTTCAAAACACCCTGTAAAAGATTTGCGCGATAACTAGCGTCATCACTACGACATTCCATTTGTTCTGGCTTTTGTTCACACAGAGCTTGTTCTGGGACTGAACCCAACAAAGTTACTAGGTCCCCAACCCGGGATCGATCCCAGAATCAATCGCGGGACTTGTTTGCGTTCACACATAAGGGTCTAATTTTCAGGGTCTAACGTGCAGTGTGAAAGGGGATATACAAACCCTAAACATTTACATACAAAAACTTCTGGTGGTGTGTGCAGTGCACAACATGCCTAATAAGTGATTGTTTCAGATAAGCATTCTTTACCCCAATAACTTAATTTCCTCCCCATATTTTCTCAACAAATTTCTTCATCTTCATGTAGTTCGTCATAGCACATCTTTTCCTAAATTATATCTTGGCATCTTGCATATCATAATGTGTAGCAACTGCTTGGCTCAGGTCTCCTTTTCATAAAAATATGATTCCTTATAAAAATATTTATAAAATTCCTTATAAAAATTCCTTAGATTTATATACCGCTTTTCTACTTTTCTAAGCACTCAAAGCACTTTACATTGTGAGGGGGTATCTCCTCATCCACCAGCAGTGTGCAGCATCCACCTGGATGATGTGACGGCAGCCATAGTGCGCCAGAACGCCCACCACACACCAGCTTGTTAGTGGAGAGGACATAGTGATGAAGCCAATCAGTAGGTATGGGGATTGTTAGGAGGCCATGGTGGTCAGAGGCCAATGGGCAAATTTGACCATGATGCTGAGGTCACACCTCTACTCTTTTCGAAATCCATCTTGAGATTTTTAATGACCACAGAGAGTCAGGACCTCAGTTTGATGTCTCATCCGAAGGACGGTGCTTTTTGACAGTATAGTGTCCCCATCACTACACTGGGGCGCTAGGACCCACACAGTTAGGCCTCACTAACACCTCTTACAGAAGCAACCTAGTTTTCCCAGCAGGTCTCCCATCCAGGTACTGACCAGGTTCAACCCTGCTGAGCTTCAGTGTGCATCCCGTCTCGGGCTGCAGGGAGAAATGGCTGCTGGCTTCTTTTCAGGTCCAAGCTAGTGGCATGTGTCCATTGTTTTTGTCTGTATGCAGGAAGCTCTTTCCAGGGTTTGCTCTTCTCTCAGTCCATTCCTTTGGCACACTTTCCTACCACTGAACCCACAGCAAGCTGGCATTATAATGGGCAGTGCAGACTGTCCACTGCAGGCATTAGCTGCCAGGCAGTGGTTGACATATGGAGATTATTTATCCTTCTTCGACAAAGTACTCAATGCTTGGCAGCAGCGCTGAAACAATACCAGTACTGCAAATTTTAGACGATTTTGCTCCTGGAATGCACTCTTATTCTTATTGCTGGATGCATTTTAAAGTGTTTGAAAACAAAGAATTATATTCTTTAAATGACCTGACCGATAATGAAATAGAGGAGTGTGTTTGTGTGTTTCAGAGGAGTATTATTCCACCAGCTCAGGTAGTGATAGTGTCAACACTTTTGATTGACAAGAATGACCTCACCAAATGCCCATTTCCAGCTGCTAATTTAGACTTTGTTACTTTACTTTTTTGATAAGTATAGAAGAAGGAGAGATAGAAGGAAGGAATGAAGAGGTAGAATGGGAATCTTAAAAAAAGCCCACAAAGTCTGAGCACATGCACTAACCGCTAGGCTATGACCTTTATGTCTTCTATGGATATTATTTTTGTATATAAAAACAGTTTTAAGTTTTTCAGAATTTTTTTTTTTTTTTTTTACAAATTTTTTTTTTAGATATATTTTATATTTATTCTTTATTAATTATTTTTATTTTAGATGTTGATTTTATATTTTTATTACCCTACTTGTATAAAAAATGTGTGCTTTTTTTTTTTTACCTGCTGTAATGTAACGGCTGTTGAGCTTTTATTGGTCTGTTTTTATATGCACTAATATTAATTTCCGCTATCCTTATGTTCAAAGTGCCTGCAGCTTTAACCATGGACCCCATCACTGCTCACCAGAGGCTCATATTGTCAGACGACTGTACCATCGTTGCATACGGGAACCTGCACCCGCAGCCCCTGCAGGATTCTCCGCGCCGCTTTGACGTTGAGGTGTCGGTGCTGGGAGCCGAGGGTTTCTCCACGGGCGTCCATTACTGGGAGGTGATGGTGTCCGAGAAAACCCAGTGGATGATCGGCGTGGCCTACGAGACGGTCAACCGCAAGGGAAGCATTCAAATCCAACCCAGCCGAGGCTTCTACTGCATCGTCATGCACGACGGTAACCAATACAGCGCTTGCACCGAGCCCTGGACTCGCCTCAACGTAAAGAGCAAACTCGAGAAAGTGGGTGTCTACTTGGACTACCCCAAAGGTTTGCTGGTTTTCTACAATGCCGACGACATGTCCTGGCTCTACACCTACCGAGAGAAGTTTTTAGCTAAACTATATCCATACTTCAGCCCCGGTCAAAGTCACGCCAACGGAAAAAACGTGCAGCCCTTGCGAATTAACACTGTGCGTTTATAGGAACCGAGACAGCAGAAAAGTTTTGGGGATGAAAAAGAAGAAACTGAATACTAGGATGTATAATAAAGTTTCTTTCAGCTTACCTTAGGGCACTTGGTGGGTAGCTGACTCGTTACAGAATGAAGTGATCTGACTGTTGGATTGTGACGTAAGGCTCTGTGGACACCTGGAGTTGCTAAATAAAATGGAGAGCCTTGCACTTTTCTGAGAGGTGCCTATGGCCATTTGGTACATTTTATTCTTGCTAGTCATTTGTAATCTTACCGTGGCCGGCCTGCTTGCCCAAGATTTCCCAGCTGCTTATACACAATACCCCGATTTATGTCCCTCCAGCCCCTGCAGGGTCCAAACGCTCCTTTCATGGCTCAAGTCTGGGAAAAGAGCTTATCCGATGTGCAGACAGAAATATGAAACGTGTTGCCTGTTTCTTTCTGTGCAGTTGGCTTCGGCGTGTTTGTGTAGTGCGTCAAGCGTCTTACTGTTACTCGACACTGATGTAGTGCTGTACCAACTTCTTGCTTTGTTTTTTATTAACAACTGCATGAACGGAGAGTGGAAGATTATGTCCGTCAGGTCATGCTTATTCACGATGGTGACGGTGTTCAATGCAGTTATCACGCTCTCAGCAGACACCCAGCGTGATTCTGTACGTGTGAATGATCGTGTATGTGTTTTTATCCCCTTCTAATCGAGATTCAGGACTCGAATGCCGCTAACACATCTGCTGCTACTATAAAAAAGGGCGCCATTACTTTTGCATTTGTACATAGCGCAGGAGAGCTTTGCGATATTGGTGAAAAATGGATCCTCGCACCTTCCTTTTCGCTTTTGCTTGATATTGCTTTTATTTATTCATCCTGTACTCACTTTCTAGAACATTCCAGTGTTTGGGGTCCCGGGACATCTCATGAGGATGGTCGAAGGGTCATCCGTCTGCTTTAACGTGTCTAATCAGGTGATAAGATGGTGAAAGACATTTCCGTTTCCAAGAGATTGCATCTGTTGCTCTTTAGAAAAGATGTTTTATATGTAAATCAAAATTATTTTCATGTGAAATAAGGACCTGATTCAATTTCATTGATTCAAAACATACATATTTTTACAATGCATACAATACATACAGTTTTAAATGGAAACACTACAGTTTCAGGACACACTCATAAATCTATCTTGATTACTCAGATGTGGCCATTGTTTCAGTTCGCCTCAGTGTGTGTTGATCTTCTCGGAGGCTCAGTTGTATGTTCTGACCGCTGAGTTTTTATACTAGTCCCTATTGGTCTTTTCTCCATGAATTCTTGCCAATGGAGTAATAAACCTTGGTTGAAATAAACTTTAGCTTGAATGACAGACGGGTTCAGAATCCATTCCATGTTTTATTTTGTACTTGTACTCGTGTTTGGTGTTTAAGTGTAAAGGTGCTGGACATTTATGACATGGACCTCGATGGGGTCGGTCGGCTTTTAAGGCAGTCAGATAATGATTATTATTATTGTCAGGTGATGGTGATGGGTTCATTATGATGTAGTTATATACTCCTGAGGATTGTTGTTGGTGATGAAGATGATGATGATGATGATTTGTGTTTTCGGAGGGGAGCTGCTTTACACCCATCACTGTTTAAATGCGCTCTAATGAAGCTGGAGGTTCATGGAAAAATGTTTGTGTTCAATTAAAAAATGGTAAAACTAGAAGCATTTCTGACTCTTCATTATGTTTGACCGACTTCATTATTAGTCCAACACTTGACAAGTGGGGAATGAAAAAAAAAAAGTACTAGCCAGAGATCTCTCAGAGACTCTTATTAAGGAAACCTGTTCTTTAATTAACATTTTAGCTTCAGGGCTTTAAGTAGTAAGACGTGTTATTACGATTCTCCAGAACTGTTTCCAGTAAACCACACAAACAAATATGTGGAGTGGTGTTTATTCATATAAGATTACAATATTTATTAATCTGTTGAATTTTGGCATCAAGTCAAGTCACCTTTATTTATATTATGCTTTATACAATACTGTGTCAAAGCAGACTTCCAATGGTGTCTGAGCTGGGGGTCCCAAAAAAGACCCAAGCTCCATCGGTGACAGAAATGGAGAAAAAACATCTAGTTGACACGAGTTGGGCTGTAGAGGTCATCTCTAGGTGCTGATCCGTCATCTGGACTGGGGAACAAAATTGTTGATTTGACATCAGGCTTTTCACAAAAATGAAAATGGCTATAACATATGATAATATGAGTAAAACAATGACCTATGAATATACAAAACGAACCGCTACATGTACTTAGAAATCATGGAAAATGCTGTTACCAGTAAATGTAATCAAATAATGACGTTTTAAATGTCATTTACCATTGGCATGAAAGTTCATTTTGGACCATGGTCCAGTGTGGTCGGTATCTTTAATTATTTGGGTTATGACTGTTGCATATACTCGGAAAAAGCAATATATTACTGAGGAAAAAATAAAAAGGAAAGGAAAAAAAGCAATTTTCAACAGATGAAAACCATTTCTTCCCTTTAAACATTCTTCTCTATTCCAAACAGCTGGTTATGATGCATCACACGACAAAGCACGTAACTGAGAGATTGTTTAACCATCTGAAAACAAAGTATTGTGATTTTTACACCAAGTCCTCCAGAGTGCAGACAAATGGCTTGTGTGTGAGTAGAAGAATTGATTTCCCTTACATTTTTAATGAAATCATTGCATCAACCTGTGTCCAACAAGACCCAGTGAAACTCTGGAGACTTATGGATCTCAAGTTTTGTTATTAAATTGAAAGCTGCTATTACAGTCACCTGTATCATTGCTGGATTCCAAGCAAAGGAGGCAAAGAACCGCGTTCTTATTGGAAGTCTTGTGTAATTGTTTAAGTATCCCACAGGACAAGTGTCCTGTCAAACCAATAGACTTTATGTACAATGCATCTCTACAAAAAAAAAAAAGATGCTGTCATACCGATATAACTAGGTGTGGGCGGTGTGAGGTTTCAGCTGGGAGACCAAGCTTTAAAATGAGACGAAAGACTGCTGTCACGCTGTCTTAAAGACACCTCGCCATCATTATAATGAAACGCTCACTTTCTCACACCGATGAATGTCACTGCAATTCTTCCGCTTCGAGGAAGTCATTACACTTCGTGGCTGACTAGTCAAGATAATCTAGTGAGCAACCAACCAAGATAGCATCGTATGCTGTTACACATTCTGCTTAGATATCATGCTGGGGTCTTACAGGCTGCTTAAAACATAATAATAATACTGTAATAGTCAATGGTGTTAAAAATAGTGGGCAACTTAATATGTTTTGAGATTGCATCTCACTATCTACATGTAAAAGTATGGTGCTTTTATGCGTCACTCATGCGTTTTTCTCTCAATCCTTACCCTTTAATATATTTCAGTTAATAATTATTTTAGTTTTTTTTTTTTTTTTTTGTGGCATTAGTTTCAGTTTGCCATATTACTAACCAGTGTTGTTGTTGAAATAAAAACTACTTACAATAATTTTAATTAAAGTATATCCAAAATAAAATCTAATATTATGATAATAATATGAAAACTTAAAACAACATTTAAAAAAAAGATTCTGCCAACTTACTGAAATAAAATGTAAAAATTAAAGTTGAGGTACTAATTATTAAAACTGAATATATATATATACATTACTATTTTTAATGTTTTTGAAAGAAGTTTCTTCTGCTCATCAAGCCTGCATTTATCTGATCAAAAATACAGAAAAAAACAGTAATATTGTGAAATATTATAACAACAAATAATAGTTTTCTATTTAAATGTACTTAAAAAAAATTATTCCTTTGATGCAAAGCTGAATTTTCAGCATCATTACTCCATTCTTCAGTGTCACATGTAACATCCAGTCGATCGCATGATCATTTAGAAATCATTCTAATATTCTGATTTATTATGAGTGTTGGAAACAGTTCTGCTGTCTAATATATTTGATGAATAACAGCTTAAAAAGAACTGCATTTATTCAAAATAAAAAAATATATAATAATATATATTCTAATAATATATTTTCTTTACTATCACTTTTATCAATTTAACACATCCTTGCTGAATAAAAGTATTGATTTTATTAAAAAATTACTGACCAGTAGTGTATATTGTTATTACAAAATATTTATATTTTAAAACATAGCTTTTCTTTCTTTTTGCTTTTTTTTTATTCATCAAAGTATCCTAAAAAAGTATCACATGTTCTGAAAAAATATTAAGCAGCAGAACTGTTTCCAACTTTGATAATGAATCATCATATTAGAATAATTTCTAAAGGATCATGTGATAATGATCCTAAAAATTCAGCTTTGCATCACAGAAATAAATGATAATTTAAAGTATAATACATTTAAAAACAATTATTTTAAATTGTAATAACAAATCACAATATTTCAATTTTTTTTCTGTATTTTTGATCAAATAAATGCAGGCTTGATGAGCAGAAGAAACTTCTTTCAAAAACATAAAAAATAGTAATGTTTCCAAACTTTTGGTCTGTACTGTACACACACACACACACACACACACACACACACACACACACACACACACACAAACACACACACACACACACACATATATATATATATATATATAATAAAAGCACTTAAATCAGAATATAAAAGCTATTTTCCTGTGTTTCCAGCGATTCACCAGCCTGTCATGTGTGCATGTGTCTGTACAAGTCTGAGTTCGTTTGCCCTGTGGTGCTTTTCCAAAGAGCTGAACTACAGCTACAGAAGGACCAGAAAGGAAGAAGGGCTTATTAACAAAGGCTTCTTCAGTTTCAGGACTGTTTCACATGAAGATTGCCTCAAGACAGCACAGGGAGACCTCTGGTGTTGACAGGTGTACTTCAAGCGCTGTAACCCCATCCAAGAGTTTCATTTTCCCCTTCAACTTTATGATTACTCTTATTTTTACTTGTTCGGTCATGAATTTGCTCTTCATAAACCTCCTTCCACTGTACCTATTCCAAGTTGTGGGAAACTTTGGAATTTGATGAATGTACTCATGACAATAACCTGTGCCTTCCAGCACTTCTGTACGCATAAATACTTTATTGCACATTTTAATTTTTTTATGTTAACTCTGAATGCCACTGCTCATATGTCACTATTGTTCTGTGAAGCACAGCACCCCTCGGGCCCTATTCCTTTTGTAGGAAACCAGTAAACTAGTTTTGGGTTTAAAATTAACACAACAATCTCACACGAAACCAGCTGGTGCTCTCAAAACAGACAGATTATTTACTTTGCAAGGGAAATGCACCTCATAAACTCACAAATTCTTAACAAATCTGCTTTGGTAACCTTAATTTGTCATCTTCTGTCAGATTTTGCCATGCATTGAGTATGCATAAAATGTGTTTGTCTTTCATTGGACAGATCTCCTTTTGCAGTTTTCAGCTTCATAAACCTCCTAATTCAGAGTTCACACATTTGCAATAAAAAATTTCCCTAATTTTTTTCTAGGGTCACTTGAGATGATATGGTGTTATGAAAGTCATGTCAGCGTGTATATAATATTAGTATGTATGCAAATTGTATAATATCCAAGGTACACATTTCTAGTTATTGTACAGTTATTTTTAGAGTTACTATTTCAAGTGTAATTTATGAGATTTGTTGTATTTTGAATACAATTTTTCTTTTCAAAAGCAAAAATGTTGATCATACTGATTTCAGAGTTAAGGATTCATAAATTTGAATACACAACAAAAACTATAATAACATCTTAGTTGATAATTCAGTATAGTTTATTTTTGACAACATCCCATGTTTCAGTAGTGACTGCACATTTTCGTTACTGACAGTGATGCTTTGGTAGCGACCACATCATATTCATTTTACTTGCACACTAAAAAAATTGCATAACTTTAGTTAAATTTTGTTTATTTAGCCCAAATATGAAGATTATGTGTTCCCTTTTGTCACTGCCGAAACAATGATGACTTGTTTCGGTCATTTTATGAGATAACAACCCAAAAAAGAAAACAGATGTCACTACCAAAACTGCACCATATGTAGTGACTCTTTCGTAAGTGACAATTTTAGACACCTTTGAACCGATCTCAAAGATTCAAATCAGCACATGGTGAGCTAGCACACATAGAAATTAAATGATATGGAATAACTCCTAAAAAAAAGTGTGCTTAATTGCAGAAAAAGGGTGTTCGGTACTGCTGTTCCTTAGAGTTAGAGATTTTTCAGACTTTTGAACACATTTACCTCAAAATGATGGGCCTGTCTACTCACCCTGTAGCTATGAGAGAGACAGACATAAATGTTATTAAATTAAAAATTATTTCAATATCATTTTCATAAGTTGAAATTTAGGGGTTAGGATTCGGGACAGCCACCTCCCAATAGTAAGTACCCAATAAATGAAGACTTTATAAGCTTACTAATATTTTAAATATGATTGTGGGTTTCAATAGAGAATAAAAGGATATTAGTAAACATCTACTGTAAAATTTGAAAACTTAAATGTGGACCAATTCTGTAGAATGGCCCATATCCGACACGATTCCTCTTTTGCAATCGGTTTAAAACTGATTTTACTAATGCAGCCTCTGTTAAATGTGAAATAAATCGTTGAATAAATAGTCAGTTGGTAATCAAATATTTTTGTACTAAGGTGCAGAATGAGACCTGGCTTTGTCTTGATCAAATAACTATGGACTTCCCATGAAAGACCTCATCTTGATGGCAGTATATGTCTCTGTAAAATCTAAATATATGCCACCATGTCAATGGTACCTCAACACATATGCCAGTCACATATGAGGGTCTGGATGCTCCATTTGGTCTTTGGGAATGAGAACTCGACATCCATTTTTTTCCAGAAACAAGTTCCTCCTCTGACCACAGCTCACATTTCCAATGTCCAATGTCACCAGAGGGTTAAATAAATACATATACACAGACACACAATTACAGAGCTGGTGCTCTGTTGACTGACAGAGATAAGAGTTTCAAGCTGTACACCACCAAATTCTCCAGGTTAAAGATTAGAAGAATATTTCCACTGACGACTGTGGGAAAAACACAAACCATAACCATGCATACCAACCCTGTCAAGATTTCTCGCCCTGAGCAGGGGCTTTCCCTTTTTGTAAACCAACAGTGTCTTCTTTGAGACTTTGGGTCTATATTGTTAAATACACATTTCTCCATTTTGAGCGCTAATGATGTGACATCCAGAAGAAGATCGGTTTTGGACTGAGCAAATGTTGCATGGCTGGATGATTGCTTTTGTTTCTTTGAACTGTCTGCCAGACGGGTTTGTTGAATGCACTGGACACCGTTCCCAGGACAGATCCATCGTGGCTCACCATACACAAACCCAGCCATGTGAACACAGCAGCTGTTGGGTGTTTTTTCTGAGTCAACCAGAGTTTGAGACGTATGCATTAGCCCAGGGCCCAAACAGTCCTTTTTCTCGCCCGTCTGTGTGTTTTCAGAGTCGGGCTGTCTTCTGGACGCCTTCATCCTGAACAGGCCCAAGTTCCCCGTCAGGCTCAACAGGATAACCACAGCAGGAAGAACCCAGGAAAACTCATCAGTGCTGGGAAGGCAGGTGAGAAGATGACCACCTTTTTCCCGACAGGTTTCCACTGACATCTGCTCCAGCGTCCAGTCATGGCTGCTGTAGATCCCACTCACGCTCCATGCTAGAAGACATCCCAAATAGCCAACTGTCATAGAGAGGGATTCACTAGCATCTCGCTGTCTCGCATCTTGTCCCTTAAGTCGCCCATCTTGACAAAGCAGCTCAACCAACAACTCCACAGCAATCAAAGATGGCATCAGCAGCAACACAACACCGTAGGCCTGGCAAAGGAAGAGCAGGAATCGAAGGGCGATGACATCCGAAGACACGTGAAAAGGTGTCAGAGAGGACTCAATGAGCCAGTCGTAAAGTAAAAACACTGGAGGAAGAGAAAAGACGTGTTAACGGTATAATTCACCCAAAAATGTAAATCTAATGTTAATTTACACACTCTCAGGCCAGTTTTCCTTCAGTAGAACGCTTAATGAGATTTTAAGCTGAAACCATGGTCCTCTGCGATTCGTAACATTCATGTCAGCGGCTGCCCATTTTTGAGGATTAAAAAAGCATCAAGAAACACAAAATTAATACCTGTGGCTCCTGACGATTTATTAAGGTCTTATGAAGCAAAACAATCGGACTGTTCCAGAAACTGAACATTATCTACTACATTATTACCTGTAATCCAGATAATCTGATTCTTTTCCGCAAACTTTTTTTTTCGGGCAGTTCGGTTCAATTCACTAGTTTGTTTATGTGATCACGCAAAGTACTATACACAATTATATTATTAATGCACCCAATAATCATGTGAAACATGGATGTTTTACATGTCTAAAGAATATAAAGTGAATAAAATTGTCTTTATCAGCTGACTTTTTTCATAAACAATTAGAAACCACAAACGTTCATTTGTCCCCTTCTTTCAAGTGCTCGCTTATCAGCGGCTCATCGGTCTCCGGTCTGAGTCAAATTGTTTTCTGTTTAGTGACTTAGAGAAACTGGAGTGCTGAATGAGTTCATAATAGGATCTGATACACGGTATTTCGGCTCATTTTGAGTCCAAGTGAGTTTTGACTGAGTAAAGCTGCAAAAGCTGTAAATGGTTTCAGATGACTCAGTCTATACTAGTTGACCAAAAATAAATAGTTCAAAAAAATCACTCTGGACCATTTGTCTGAGGCTCTGGATTAAAGGTCATAATGCTATAAATAACGTTCAGTTTCTTGCACAGACGGATCAATTTGCTTCATAAGACCTCAGTAGAGAGGAGGCTCTTGTGTGCCTTGATATGTTTTGTTTTTTTATTCTCAAAGTGCTGGTAGCCACTGACTTGCGTTTTATGAATCACCAAGGACCACAGTTTCATCTAAAAATCTTCTTTACTGTAGCTCTGAAGAAAAAGTCACCTACATCTTTGATGGCCTGAGAGTGTGTTAATTAACAGCAACTTTCGATTTTTTGGGTGAGCCTTTAAACTGATCAGTTAAGTGGGAAATGTGGGCAAAGTGTGTGTTTCTGCTTACTGGTGACAGCAAGGTCTGTAAATAACAGCAGGCAGCTGCAGCACAGACTAACCGCAGTGATGGCGTGTGTGACCACAGACGAACACAGCAGCATGCTGCTCATCAGTTTGCACACACACAGACAGAGCGTAACTTCCAGAACACCCTCCATCTTCACACTTACAAGAGACATAAAAAATACAGTGTCACTTGATGTTTCATTTAAGAGATGAAGTGCACAGTCTCCGGAAAGAGACTGATGATAAATGCACAAGATCTGAAAGTCATTGTGTAAGAACGTTTTATCAAAAGTAACTTCTATAACGTCTTGCCTTTTTGGATGATGTCACCAAGACAGCCAACAATTTTGAATTTGAACTCTCCCATTTTTCATGATCCAATCATTTCTCGACTGCTAAAATCAAAAACTGCATTTATTTATTTAATTTAAAAATGTTTAAATTAATATTAAACCTACGCACACTTTCACCCTCCCGGCTATCTGCAATGGTTTCATCTTCACTTCCTTCCCCTAAACTGTTTGCATCTTTGGACGCGAACAGTTCTACTGATACTTTCTTCTCCACTCTTACATCTTGTTTAGACCCTGTTTGCCCCTTATCTTCCAGGCCAGCCCGTAACACCCCTTTTGCCCCTTGGTTATCTGATGTTCTACGCGAACACCGCTCTAAGCTTAGAGCTTTCTGAAAGGGTGTGGCGCAAGTCCAAAAATACTACTGATCTTATTGTGTATCAGTCACTCCTATCTTCCTTCTCTGCTAATGTCTCCTCTGCTAAAAGGACATACTACCATAACAAAATTAACAATTCATCTAACTCTCGCATGCTTTTTAAAACATTTTCCTCACTTCTTTGTCCTCCTCCTCCTCCTCCTGCTTCATCTCTAATAGCTGACGACTTTGCAACGTTTTTCATTAATAAAATTAAACACATTAGTTCACAATTTTCCACACCACAATCAGTCAAGCTCATATCGCCAGCAAACTTACACTCATTTACATCCTTCTCTTCACTCTCTGAGGCAGAAGTCTCAAAACTCATCCTTTCTAATCACCCTACAACTTGCCCCCTTGATCCTATTCCATCTCATCTCCTTCAAGCCATTTCTCCTGCAGTTGTACCTGCACTCACTCACATCCTCAACACTTCCCTCCACACTGGTGTTTTCCCCTCATCATTTAGACAGGCACGTATAACTCCACTACTTAAGAAACCCAACCTCAACCCATCTCTTTTAGAGAACTACAGACCAGTTTCCCTTCTTCCTTTTATTACAAAAACACTTGAACGAGCTGTGTTCAAACAAGTCTCTACATTTCTCACACACAACAATCTCCTCGACAGCAACCAATCTGGCTTCAGAAGTGGACATTCAACTGAGACTGCCTTGCTCTCAGTTGTTGAAGCCCTAAGACTGGCAAGAGCAGAATCCAAATCTTCAGTACTTATCCTGCTTGATCTGTCCGCTGCTTTTGACACGGTTAACCACCAGATCCTCCTATCAACCCTACTGGCAAATGGCATCTCAGGAACCACACTTCAATGGTTTGAGTACCTAACCTATCAAATAGGTCCTTCAAAGTATCTTGGAGAGGTGAGGTGTCCAAGTCTCAACATCTAACTACTGGGGTGCCTCAGGGCTCAGTTCTTGGACCACTTCTCTTCTCTGTTTACATGGCATCATTAGGTTCTGTCATTCAGAAACATGGCTTTTCATACCACTGCTATGCTGATGACACTCAACTCTACCTCTCATTCCATCCTGATGATCCGACGGTAGCTATTCGCATCTCAGCTTGTCTAACAGAGATTTCTTCCTGGATGATGGACCATCACCTTCAACTCAACCTTGCCAAGACAGAACTGCTTGTGATTCCAGTAAACCCATCGTTCCAATCACAATTTCACCATCAAGTTAGGCACATCAACCATAACTCCTTCAAAAACAGCTAGAAGCCTTGGAGTTATGATTGATGATCAGCTGACTTTCTCAGACCACATTGCTAAAACTGTCCGATCCTGCAGATTTGCTTTATTCAACATCAAGAAGATCAAGCCCTTTCTTTCGGATCATGCTGCACAACTCCTTGTTCAAGCTCTTGTTCTGTCCAGGATGGACTATTGCAATGCCCTCTTGGCAGGTCTTCCAGCCAATTCTATCAAACCTTTACAATTAATTCAGAATGCGGCAGCAAGATTAATTTTTAATGAGCCAAAAAGAATACACGTACACCTCTTTTTATCAATTTGCACTGGCTTCCAATAGCTGCTCGCATAATATTCAAGGTATTGATGTTTGGCTACAAAACTACCACTGGCTCTGCACCCATTTACCTAAATTTGTTACTTCAGACTTATGTGCCCTCTAGAAGCTTGCGCTCTGCAAGTGAACGTCACTTGATAGTGCAATCCCAAAGAAGCACAAAATCACTTTTTCGGACTTTTAAGTTAAATGTTCCCTTCTGGTGAAATGAACTCCCCAACTCAATCCGAGCAGCTGAGTCCTTAGCCATCTTCAAGAATCGGCTTAAAACACATCTCTTCCATCTTTATTTGACCCTCTAACTTTAACACTCACTATTCTAATTCTATTCTTTAAAAAATCTAACTACCTTTCTAATCTTTTTGTATTCTATTTTCTTTTCATTTATTATGCAATTGTATATGTGTGTGTGTGTGTATGTGCAAAGACCTCTAACTAGCTTGCTCTATTCTTTTTTTCTTTTTCTTTTTTATTCTGTTTTCTTTTTATTTATTATATTATTTAAAATCCCATGCTACGTGTACTGTGTTAACCTAACTGAGACTTGTTATAGCACTTATATATCATTTCTCTTTTTGTTGTTTTTGATTGCTTCCACTGTCTTCATCTGTAAGTCGCTTTGGATAAAAGCGTCTGCTAAGTGAATAAATGTCAATAAATGTAAATGTAAAGATATAAAAAGAGGCTGCTAGTCAAATTTGATAGACTATTTGACAGAAGTCGCTTTGAAATTAAAATGTTTTTGGTATTTAATTAATGATCTATCCATCTATCCATCCATCCATCCATCCATCCATCTATCTAGCTATCTATCCAGCTATCTATCTATCTATCTATCTATGTAAAAATATAAAATATTGAAAGGCAGTAAGTGACATAACCAACATCTGTTATTCAGCACTTAATGTTTTTTTACCATTGTTGTTAATTTGTTGATTTACTTGTCTCACACCTTCTGTATTTGCTATATGAGTTTTATTATTTTGGTTCAGATCCAAAGCCTTGTTTAATGTTTGTTATTAACATATATATATATATATATATATATATATATATATATATATATATATATATATATATATATATATATATATATATATGATAAAAGCCTTTTCAACAGACTTCTCAACATGAGATTTTCACCACTGCTTCCACTGTTCTCAGTGAAATATTCTTATGGAAAATCAGCAGCATTTGGTTATTTAAACAGCCATGTCATAATTACAGGGCCATTACAACTCACTCACCAGAAACACCAGATGAAAGGATGTGGCTTCAAACATCTGAGGAGCTTGGAGTGATGTAAAGCTGAAAGACCAGAGGAACCGAGCTGAGGCTCTAGGAAAGAAGCCAGCTGAACATTAGCAGAGACTGATCCCTACCTGAACACACCAGCAGCCAGTCATTCAGTGTCTGAGTTAGTGTGTGTGTGTGTGGTGCATTTCATCTCACCCTCCCCCAGTGGGACGTGTCAAAACATTTTTTTTTAATGTTACCTAGCCTCAAAGCACATGTCTGTGTTGAGGGAGTGTCAATGTTTGACTAGATCTCTCACACAGAAACCAGTCCATCTGCTTCCTCCACGACCACAAGTGTTCAGATGTGCGCATGCGACTTCCTAATGTAGTGCTCGTGTCGCTGATTCACCACAGCACGCTCCAGTGACAGCGCGTGGATGCTTTCAGAGCTGCTTGGGATGTCCGTCTGTGGATCAGCGCTGTCGCTTTAAATCGTGAAACAGTCTGAGCGCGTGCTGCCATCTACTGCTCATCTGAGAGAAGACGTGACGCAAACTAACAAAAGATACAAAACTAAGAAAGAGAACCATCCATAAGCTACAGTATAATAGCTTTTATTAATATTTGAATTAGTTTTGTTTATTTATTTTTTTGTTAGCATTTTAAAAATGTTTATAATTTTGATTAATTTGTAATTCAGTTTTAGTTATTAAATACATAAAGTTGAGGCAAATAGAAATGTGAAATGTCTGAAAGCTGGGTGAAATAAAAAAGGTTTAGTTTTGTTTTTTGTTTATTTCTATTTCAAGTTATAATATATGAGTATGTTTTCATATATAAGATATATATATAAGAATATTTTCAGTTAAAGTTTGTTATTTCAAGTAACAATTTTAGTTTAAGTATATTTTAGTACATTAAATTAAAGCTGAATGGAAATGAAAAACATTGCCTTGACAACTATAGCTGAAATAAAATACTTTTATTTATATTTCATTCCATTTAAGGTCGGTTTTATTTCAAGTAACAAAATGTTTTAGTGAACTATAATAACCCTGATCAAAAATGGATATTTACTTTACATACTTAACTGGAACAGACAGGCTACAAACATAATATAATATTAATAATAATATTGTACTTCAAGTAATTTATGCAGTTGTCTTTGCAGTTTGTAAATTATATTGTAAACATTCACAACCAGTCAAAGTTAAAGTTTAACTATTTTAAACTATTTATGTTACTCATCATTATAAACCTTTTCATCTAAAGTCTTATATGATTGCAGTTTATTTTATAGACACTTACAGGTGAATTTCACACACTATAAATTATTTTAAAAAAACTGTATTTTTTTTAAAAAACAGATGAGTTGGAACACATGAAGTTTAAGAAACATTATTTATGTAAAAGATCACATCTTAGCTGAAATGTAGACCAAAAAAAAAAGGAAGCTCTGAAGCATACATAATGGATTTGTTCCACTTTCATTTCTTCAGGTCACTCATAATTCTTCTGATGACTATTTAGATGAAACAAAATTGTAAATAATAATAGTAAATGTGTCCAAATTCTGATTATTAGTATATATTGTATTGTCTTTGTTTGTTTCTATTGTATTCTATACCTATAAAATAATCCAATCTACATTCATAAGTCATACATGTATAAATAGATAAGTAATGCAATTATTTAATGTTGCTACAAATCAATGTCGTATTTCAATAGAAAACTCATATGTTCTTTATGACTCCATATCTCAGTGTCTGCTGTTTTGAGCCCCATATCCTGGACATCACTTCTCTGACCTCTCATAGGAGTAAAACAAATGCTAATAAGTCATGGTTTTTATGAATATTTTAATGTCAAAAGCTCTGATGCATATTTGGTCATATATGGCTTCGCTGTTCTAGCAGAGTGCCTGCAGCACCCAGAAGTGAACGGCAGGCGACCCGGAAGGTCTGAACTCCCTCTGAAGGCAAAGCCGAAAGAACATCTGAACCTTTCATTAAATCTAATAAATCCACCGTCGAGGTGTGCAAGGTACGTCTGTCGCGTTCTGCTCATTTTAACGACTGAATACAATTTTTTTGGGACATTTGCATGATGCATTGAAGCGACGCTAGACGTCATTCGAGTGAGCAAAAAGTTCAAATAAAAGAAAAAAATCAAAAGCGAACGCGTGTTGCAACTATGTTGCAAATGCACGCTCGTGCATTATTGCGTCATGATATAAATGTTACATTTTCGCGGGAGAGATGCGTGATTTGTTCGCATCGCATGATTGTTGTAGGAAGTCTTTCGTTTTTTTTTCCTCCTCTGTTTTTTTTCCTCCTCCAGCCGGGCTATTCAAACCTGCAGATCTAAGTAAACAATCATTCGCTCACTTAATGCAAATAATGCGGCGTTTTACACCTCGCTCTTTTGATCTGATTTCACGCGATGTATTTTTGTCGCTAAAAAAATGGGATCTGCAGAATATGGCGCCCTGTCCTTATAAAAATAAGACAGGCTGCCATTTTTGTTTTCCTTTTGTCTGAAATTTTTAATAAAACTGTCTGAGAATGTGGGAGAGGCAGACACCGGGGACCCGGACTCTCAGAAGCCACGAAACGCGTCCGCTCGCGCTCTTTTGCGAGTGTTTTTAATTTGATGTTTGATCAAAGGCGGCGTGCTTTAATTGAGAATGATTTCAAGGATGCCGATAGAATAAAAGAAAAAGTTGAGTAAGTTTTATTTCGGTTTATATCAAAGACTCAGAGACGTGTCATTCTTCACCAAAATGTTTATTTGATATGTACATGTCGTTTAAAGCTGCTGGGTGCTTTTATTTGCTAATTATTCTTTTATTTTTTAAATGTTGGTAGGCAGCATGTTACTCACACTTCACATCAGCGTCATTTAAATGGGGATGCAGGTAGAAATCTTTGTCAATTTAATTCTAAAATGCAGCTTTACACTATTATAGCGTAAAACTGTAATTGTAATGCATCTTTATACCAGATGAATGGTCACCCAAATAGTACTTGTTTTTTTGGGGGACATTTACTATGGTTGTACCATGGTATTCTTGGTATACTTGAAGTACTATGGAAATAGCATTGTATGTGTATTTCTGTGCTAATTAAGTATTAGTTAAAGACATTTTCATAGTAATTTGATATACTCTGAAGCGTATTTTGCATTTGAAACCATTGTTTACTGCCTTTTTAAAGTTGCTTGTAAATCTCTCATTATGCTGTATTCTCATCAAATTTTAGATTCAATCTTTTTGTTAACTTGTTTCTTTCAATAAGTCTTTCTTTTTCAACCTCAGTTTTTGAGTGAAACAAGCATTATTTGTGGATCATTTTGTCAGTGTTCTCAAAAAAAACTGAGGTGCATGAGCTCAGATCATTGAGGTCTATAATAAATCAGTTTCAAAGGAAACACAAAACCTGTGCTAAGTGAAATAAAACAAGCTAATAAAAAGATTGAATTCAATATTTAGTGATAATATAGCGTAATTAAATATTTATAAGCAATTTCTGACTGGGAACAGCTCAACAACAACAACAAAAAAAAAGGGGGTGGGAGAAGTTGTTATACTCTGTGTGAGCAAAGTCGGTAGACTTTATTCAAATCTGATAAAATTAACCAGCTTGTACAGGAAAAAGAAGATTATTTCCGGGTCAAAATGACCAGAATGCAGAAGGAAAGGATTCCTTGAAGTGATTGTATTGAACAAACAGGACAGTCACATTCATCTTTCCGCCCTTTCAAAAACCTTGCCAAGCTGGTTTTGGAAACGTTTCCATACGGTCTGATTACTTTAGCCATATCATTTTCTTGCATTATGTCCATGACACTGTGCTATGAATGTTTTGGCAGTGCTTATGGGTCTTGAGAGTGTTTGACTAAGGGGCCTTGAAGAGAAATTCATTTAGCAGAGCCAAAAATAATAAAAGCGATATGTCCAAATATATGAGCCCAGACCCTGCTGAATATTTCCTTAATGATGCTGAAAGGGTTTCTGTTTCACTTCCTGTTAAAACTGTGGGTTAGAGTTTTCACTTTTCCAAATTAATCTGCCACATTTACATATGCATTTGACATTTCTAGGTTTTAACATTCAAATACTCAAATATTTTCTATTTTGTGACTTTGCAATCAACGTTGTTTTTAAATCATGCTTGCTGCTTACGAGCTTTGTGATATGACCAACATAATTTGAAGAAGTTGCCATTACAATGCAAGCATTGAAAGAAAATGCTTTAGGAAGATGTAATTTGTTTGATTTTCTCACTGGGCATCATGTTGAGTCTAGCAGTATTGAGTAAACTGCTGTAGGTGTGTGAACTAACAGTGAGTTTGCTCGAAACGCTTGTTCTGTGTTGTATCATATTCAAATCAATGTGTCACGAATAATACTTAAGTAATGTGCTGATGCTTTTAAAGGCACAGTCTGCAATTAATTGTAGTATAAGTGCAAGTCCTAAGCCAACAGCAAAAGCCTCTAAACAATGGCAGTGTCAATATGATGAAGCTTTACTTGGTACACAAAGCGGTACGTGATCCCAGTGATTGATTCTTTAAGAATAACGCCTTTTAAGGTTAAAGTTAGTCCTAAAATGTCCTTAATATAATTCCCTGGCTATATTATTAATGATTCATCAAGAGTGTATGTTTTTTGCTCCGTTAAAATTTACACAAAAATTTACATTTGGTGAAAATGTACTTTGATTGTTTCTGAGATTGTTTCTTCATGGGAACAGATTTTTGAGAAATGTAGCATTCCATCACTTGT
This sequence comes from Carassius auratus, assembly GCF_003368295.1. Lineage (NCBI taxonomy): Eukaryota > Metazoa > Chordata > Actinopteri > Cypriniformes > Cyprinidae > Carassius > Carassius auratus. The sequence continues at coordinate 19,134,500 of NC_039278.1, read as the reverse complement.
GAAAGTGAATGGGTGCCGTCAGAATGAGAGTCCAAACAGTTGATAAAAACATCACAGTAATCCACAATTAATTCACACCACTCCAGTCCATCAGTTAACGTCTTGTGAAGTGAAAAGCTGTGTGTTTGTGATTAAAAACCAGTCCATCATTAAAAGGTTTTTAACTTCAAACCGTTGCTTCTGGATAAAATATCAGTCCATAATGCATGATAATGCTTCCTCTAGTAAAAAAGTTAATCGCCTCTTACATCAAAATCCACTGCATATTTGTTTTCTCATTTAAACAGTGCTTGACCTGTGCATATTCTCTTGATTCAGATGAGATTTTTTTTTCAAAAAGCAATAGTATAGATATAGGACACATATTTAAGACAGAAGCAATGGTTCACATTTAAAAACATCGTAATACAGCTTATTAATGATAATTAAAGAAATGGAGTGGTGTGGATCATTTAAATGGTTTTTATCAGCTGTTTGGAGTATTCTGACGGCACCCATTAACTGCAGAGGAGCCATTTCTGAGCTAGTGATGCTTTGCTACTTCTCTCCAAATCTGTTCCAGATAAAGAAACAAACTCATCTACATCTCAGTTGAGATACCTATGAAGTCCCAACATTTTGCTTTTTAATATCCTTGAGTATTTTCATCCTGTTTTGCTCTTAAATATGTCTTTATGGAAGTTAAATGGGTTGGGAATGTTACAGTAACTAATGTACTGCAGTGAGTTTTAATTTAATTTATGTAATCTTGGATTAGATCTGCATTTCTAATCAATAAATAATCATGGGAGTTCAGATCTAATCTTTGCAGTATAGTTTTCCATTTTATTTCAGCCGCCTCACTCTCATTCAGACACATATGAGCCGAGAGCCTTCAGTTACAAATTGCTCATTTTTGTGAACCACCAAGCAGCCATAGTGTGAATTTTTTTATTATTATTATTTTTTATTTATTTATAAAGGATGTTACCTTTTTGTGTGGTTTGCGTTTCCTAGTCAAACCTTCAGATCCCTCTTCATCTTTTTCCCCCTTAAACCTTGAGTCATTGTCTGTCGTTATCGTCTTCATCTTTGAATCTTTCATCAACAATTATGCAATCCCGAAAAGATCCATTTGGTTTGTGCTCAGCCTCGAATCGGTCACATAAAAGTCACGTTACAATGCATAAAGTAAAAAATTAAAGCATCATTAATTAAGCCTGATTGACTGTGTGTTTCAGAATGGCAGAACCTCGATTTAATAATCCATACTTCTGGCCTCCTCCACCCTCTATTCCTGGTCAGGTAAGAAAAAAGGACATGCATCGATGGGCAGACTTCATTAATCCTTGTCTTTTATCTAATAGTAACAGAATTAATAATTTACTTAAGTTCAGCACTAGGCTTAATCTTTGTCTAGACAATTAAGTCTTTATTGCTTACTAGTTTTCTTAAGTAGCAGTCAGTCAGATAAAGGCACACACATGCTAAAGTTTAGAGTGTAACACATAGTAAACATAAGAATAACTTTAATATTATTAGTAATATTTCAAGATCAGCACTAAATGTCCTGAAGCAATGTAGTTTTACTTGATTATCCATACATCATTTTGTTGTTGTTGAAAAATGAGTTCAAATGAGAATCAAATTTGATCATCAGGCTTTTGAGGAATGTTTATTTGTTTATCAACATTGTATTGGATTTCATTATATGTTCAGAAACTACAGAGCTTTGATCATAAAACTAAGCATTTATATTTCATGTTATTGGAGATAGACTGTGCCAACTGATAATTATATAATTTTCTTTAAAGTAGTGTGTTATACTGTTATAAATGTAAAAAAAATAATAATTTTACATTTTACTTTTTGGCCATACTAATTTCAGCAACTGAAACAAATTGCATATTTTTGCTCAGTTTGAGCCTCTGAAACCTTTGTTTTTCCTCATTGAGCATGGGCTCCATATTCTCACTATATCATACAATATGAGTCATAAAAGCCCAATGTATCTAATATCATACTAAACAGAATAAAAAAAAAAAAAACATACCAATTTAAGTATATATATATTTCTTCTAAAGGTTTCCATTTCACAAAATCCGATCTTTCTGAATTGTTTCATATGTCAGGCTTTACAGGATTGAACACGTTGTTCTCCTCATGTCAGAAGTTCAGAACCAGGAGGATTTGAACCATCTGTTTGTTCTAATCTCACTTTCCCCTCTTTTTTCCCCCAGTTGGATAACCTCATGCTGATCAACAAGATCAAAGAACAGCTCATGGCGGAGAAAATCAGACCTCCACACCTCTCGCCCACTTCCGTCTCTTCCCAGCAGCCCTTACTGGTGCCACCCACGGTGACAGAAGGTGGGCAGCACAATATATCAACGCCCAAGCTGCAGCAGATGCCGGGACTCCACGCTCACAGCACCACCCAGGCCGACATCGCCCTACACGCACGACCCGCCTGCAGCACCGTCGCAGGTACACTCTCCATCACATAACACAAATCTGCTCACTGAGACAGCCACTTAATGCTAATTGTGCACTTAATGTGAGCAGGTCGTATTCTGGGTGATGTAAACTTGAATCTGGACGATAAAACGGCTATTAAAGCAAGAGGATTGTGGGAAGACTGGCATTTGCGGCAAATCATAGACCAGCCGTCCAGAGCGAATCATCTGTCAGGTGTGTGAATGCAAATTGTTGTTTTGTGCAAATGTGTTTTTGCTATGATATACATTAAAGGGATACTCCACACCAAAAATGACATTTTGACATTAATCACTTACCCCCATTTCGTTCCAAACCTGTAAAAGCATACTTTTCTGACCTTGACAGTGTAAGTTACTTGGCAGTCTATGGGACAGTCACAAGCCTTCCGGTTTTCATGCAGAATTTCTTAAATTGTGTTCCGAAGACGAACTAAGTGATTAATGACAACATTTTCAATTTGGAGTGGAGTATCCCTTTAAAGGAACGGTTTATCCATAAATGAATATCAGCTGAAAATGTACTCACCCTCAGGCCATCCAAGATGTAGATGAGTTCTAGATTTGGAGAAATGTAGCATTGCATCATTTACTCAGCAATGGATCCTCTGCAGTGAATGGGTGCCGTCAGAATGAGGGTCCTAACAGCTGATAAAAACATCACAATAATCCACACCACTCCAGTCCATCAGTTAATGTCTTGTGAACCAAAAAGCTGCATGTTTGTAAGGAACAAATCCATCATTAAGATGTTTTAACTATAGACTGTTGCTTCTGGCCAAATTATGAGTCCATAATAACACTTCCTCCAGTGGAAAAGTGGTCTCATCTGAAAGAGAACAGAAATATGCACAGATCAAGCACCTTTTACAAGCAAAACCATTAGTGTGGATTATTGTGATGTTTTTATCAGGACTCTGATTCTGACGGCACCCATCCACTGCAGAGGATCCACTGATGAGCAAGTGATATAATGCTGAAATTCTCCAAATTTGTTCCCATGAAGAAACAATCACCTGTAGTATTCATTTTCATCAAATTTTTTCCTTAAAGAAATGTTCATTTCAGGACTGTCACTGACGTCTTCTCGAACTGCCAACCACAACACATCAGAGAGCGTGACGCCGAGCACCCTGAGCACTCCAACCACCAGCAGTCAGACGCGTCAGAGCGCCGCACCTTCCCCAAACCTCATCTCAGGACTGTCCTGCGGGCCGGGGATGGATGTGATCAAGAACAGCGGAGGACTGGCAGGACTGCTTGGGCCTCCTCCGAAGAGCATAGGACGAGGTCGCAAAAAGATCAAAGCTGAAAACCCCTCTGGGCCGCTCTTTGTCGTTCCCTACCCATTCCTGGCCTCTGGAGCCGACCAATCAACTGTCAGCATCACTGCCAAAGAGGGCAAAACCTACAGGTACAACTTTATTATTTTATCTTTAATATTAAATAAAAATGTATTAACTGTTTGCATATAAATTGCATATAGTGTAATTTGTGTATAAACCATAGAGCATGCCGCTTGCATCACCAAAGTCATGGGTCTGATGGAGTAACTGATAAATTTTATAATTTGAATACAATGTAAATCACTTTGGATAAAAGCATCTACCAAATGCATAGAAGTAAATAGGGCTGCATGATTTGGGAAAAATGTTAGCTATTTTAAGCTATATTAAGCTAGCTATTACTATTATTATTATTATTATTATTATTACTACTACTACTACCAAGAAACTTGGCCAAAAATGTTAATTATACATCAATTTGATGTTGATGTATAGATTTTTAAAAAATATAAAAATCAGAAAGATAATAATATTAGTAAGAATAGTAATAATTATGTATTATTATTATTACTAACAAAGAAATAAACTAAATGTAAAATATTGCTGATGTAATATTTCAATGTCTAGAAAAGCCAACAAAGAAAATCCGTCAGGCAGTTTCCATTTATTTTAATTAATCATACAGCCCTAAATCTAAATATTTCAACATTGGTTGTCATGTGTCTCCTCTTGGTTTGATTTTTTGGTCTGAATCCAAATTGAAGTGTGTTTTCACTGAGTTTTATTTGGCTCCAAACTGGCATAAATGTCATCTAAATTGCTTTCATAGCATTTGCAGGTTTTACTGACCACATAGCCTATATTCCAGATTCTATGTTTTTGGAAAAAAATACTGACGATTATTTGCATTTCGTCTTGCAGATGTAAAGTGTGTCCGCTGACGTTCTTCTCCAAGTCAGACATGCAGATACACTCCAAGTCCCACACGGAAGCAAAGCCTCACAAGTGCCCTCACTGCACCAAAACTTTCGCCAACGCGTCCTACCTGGCCCAACACCTGCGCATTCACCTGGGGGTGAAGCCGTATCACTGCTCCTACTGCGAGAAGTCCTTCCGCCAGCTCTCACACTTACAGCAGCACACCAGGTACCTCTTCAACCTCAGCTTGTCCACGAGTCCACCAGACTGACTCAATGACCTTCAAGTTTTGATATTTGTCATCATATAGCGCTTGCTTTTTTTTTTGGCACTCTACAGAATCCACACAGGTGATCGGCCATATAAATGTATCCAACCAGGCTGTGAAAAGTCCTTCACACAGCTCTCCAATCTTCAGGTAAGACCCGAATATCTCTTCTTTTGGTAATTATTCACATATTTCATGACATAGTATTAATTTTAGTAATATTTTTGTTTGTTTCAGTCATTTTTATTAGTTTAATGTCTGACACATACACACACACACCTCTATATATATATATCTGTCTCTGCTGTCATCTGTCTGGGTAAGTGTGTGACTGTGTGTTTGTGTGTTATGAAAGCTTTGTGTTTCTTTACTCCCTGCAGTCTCACCAGAGATCACATAATAAAGACAAGCCTTACAAGTGCTCCAACTGTTACCGCGCTTACTCTGACTCCGCCTCCCTCCAAATCCACTTGTCTGCTCACGCAATCAAAAACGCCAAGGCATTTTGCTGCAGCATGTGTGGTCGAGCCTACACCTCAGTAAGTACTACAGCATTCATCATCCTGGCTCCTCCACCGTCTTGTGTTCAGTACAGTGGGATGTGCTAGTTTTTTCTCAAAGTATTAGACCAACAACCAAGTGTGATCAAATCGGTTGATGTGTAGTTGACATGGAATACTTTTGCGAAGATTATGTGACTTGCAGTATTCTAAAAAACTTTTTAGAGTTTTGCTGATTCTTTTATAATTAATATGCATGCAGTATTTATGAGCTTACAGTAACAGAGGGTGCATTTACATGACAATGGCACTAAAAAATAAAAATAAAAAACATACACACTGTAAGATCTGAAGAAAAAAAATGTAATTAAATTAAAATAAAAAAATCTGTAGGAAAAAATTATTTTGCCTGGAAAAGTTTTTTCTCTCTCTCTGTCTCCACAGAGAACTATTAATTTTTTTTTATAAGAAAATAAATGGTGACAAGTTACTGTACCTAAGAACTGCAATTCATATATATTTTCAAATCTTGATTCTGATTTATGTATTGTCATATTTCATATTAATATCACATTATTATAAAAATATATACTTTATAATGAAAAAGCTATTTAAAATAAAATTATAATTTAAATATTTTTTTATTTCAAATTTTGTTGTTTTATATATATATATATATTAGTATAATTGAGAATATTTAATTGAGTGTGCTATAAAAAATGCTGTTATATTTTTATTAATAGTTGAATTAATACTTTATATTTCGCATTAAATGTTTTGTCAAATTTGTATTATTATTATTTTTTTTAGGTTGTCTATTTTTCTTTATTTTTTAATATCTGTATAGTTTTGTTTTTAGTTTTAGTAAACTATAGCCCTGAGCCCCTCCTGGCATTCCTTACACGCTCCACTATTTGAACCATTACTAAAATGGCAAAATATATAACATAAGTGACAAAATAGTTTTACCATTTTTGTTTTAAAGATTTAGATATTCATTTAAATATTTATATGTGGTTTATTTACTACATTTAAGTCCATAGTGGTACCACATTCAGATTTTTTTCTTGCAAGCCCTAAAAAATGATTTATGATTTAGTCCACATTTTCAGGCAGTTTATAGCACTATGCAATCCTTCTTTCTTGATTCATGAACATCTAATATGTGGTATAATGCCTCTTTCCAGGAAACGTACCTTATGAAACACATGTCTAAGCACACGGTGGTAGAACATCTGGTGAGTCAACACTCGCCGCAAAGGACCGAATCACCCAGCGTTCCCATTCGCATTTCCCTCATCTGAGACCCTGGTCCTGGCCCGGTCAATCTTTCCCAGTCTTGGCATAAGCAAACCAAGGTGGTTTGCATTTATTTTTGTGTGTGTTTGTTAGTTTGTTTCAGTTTTTGAGAACATTCCGACATGTATTAGACTGTGTGTATAGAGGCTCGAAACACAGCAGCGGTTTGGGAAGTTTCTGTTACACACATTCCTCTTCTCCAACTCATCGTTGAGTTGAGAGGAAATAATCGGGAAATCCAAAGATGGTTTCACAGCACTTTCAGGCCACACAGTTTTGGCTTTAAAAGTTTCTGGTCTGTTATGACAATAAAGGCATTGCTCTGGGCAGCTAAGCGTTTGGGACTGTAGGGATTATGCATTATTAAATCACAGGACATACGTGTGTATGTTTTAAGCTTGGACCAAGTCCAGTATCACCTCTCATATTTTTCTATGCTGTCTGGGAAAAATCCCCTTCTTTTGGGCAACTCAAAGTTGGTTTAGAGACCAATGGTCTTGTGTTTTGATAATGTCATTCATAAAATGTTTTCATTTCTATTAAACATAAAAGAAATCGGACATCGAAATGAAAATCGCTTTAGCATTAAAGTTAACTCCTCAAGAGGACTGTTATGAATCTGACTTCATAAACAAATCAGCACATTTAGATTGATCCCTTAGTGCTTCACAGATGTTATGGTCTGGTGCCAGGAATAGAATATGAAAATGGCAAAAGATTCTGATGTTTCAGAATAGACATGCATAACATTTAAAAATTACACTTATGAAAAGTGTAAACCTGCGACGATTCATACGTTACGGTTGTCAGCATGCATTTGACATTGTAGATTAGTGAAAGCTGTCAGGAAATGTCCAGATTACTATATTTTGCACAAAAGAAAATGAAGATCATTATTATTATTATTATTGTATTTTTTTGGCACGAGGCCTTATTTTTATCCTGTCCCTTAGTTTTTAAATTGAATAAATGTGTTTAATAAATTTTATAAATGTCTTATACAAATACTGTACTTAATTTGTTTTTATTTGAATAATGGTATTAATAATATAATGTCCAGTTTTTAAAATGTTCCATAAAATCATAAAATTCAACCAAACATACACACACACATATATATATATATATATATAGAGAGAGAGAGAGAGAGAGAGAGAGTGTGTGTAGGTTTAGGTGAATTCTATGGAAAATTTCCTTAATTATCATGAATAATAAAAAAAAAAGAATCTTGCTGGTCCTAAAAATCTTAATTTTCTTTTGTTCAAAATATCTTTTTGCAATTTTTATTTTTTTTTTTTTTTCTGATTTTGGGGGTGAAATGTATAACCTGGACATGTTCTTGTGAGATACCGCCTTTCAGCCAGAGAACAATCTTGTGGGGGAAAAAAGCTGTAGAGTTGCCCAAGAGATTTGTGTAGCTGTATCGATGTCTAGAATACCTCCTTGGCTTATTATACTGTACATGTTTATACTTATTATCATATTGAAATATTAATGACTAACATGTTAATTTTACACATTTTAAGCCTTAACCATTTTATCACTAGTTGTTTACCATCACATTTTCTATATATGTTATACCATATTGGTGTTTACTTGTGTACTCCGTACTTTTATGTAATTTTATTTCCTAGCATGAACACGCTGTAAATAAACTATACAGTACTTAAGTGTTAACCAGTTTATATAAGATGACAACATGTCTAGTTATTATAAAATATACCTTTTTAATTGTCTTGAATTGTGGTACTCTATAAGATTTGCCTTGGCTGCTACATGCAAAGTCAAGACATGGAGAGGAAACATACTTTGTAAAAGTAAGAAAATAAATAAATGAGAAAATTCTGTATCAGTCTGTGCGCTCATTATATGATTATGCATGCTGGGCTAACAAAACTACAAATTTTTATTTATTTTTATTTTTATTTTTAAGTGAGAATTATGTAAGTGCATTATGCAAGATGTTATTGAGACCTGCATGTTGAAAAATGTTCAATGTAATACTTCATCCAAAAACGAAGCATTCAGGCCATCCAAGGTGTAGATGTAGTTTGTTTCTTCATGGGAACAGAGTTGGAGAAATGTAGCATTACGTCACTTGCTCAGCAATGGATGATCTGCAGTGAATGGGTGCCGTCAGAATGAGAGTCCAAATAGCTGATAAAAACAGCACGATAATCCACACGACTCCAGTCCATCAGTTAACATTTTTGTAAAGGCCAAAGCTGTGTTTGTATGAAATAAATCCATCATTAGTGTTTTAACTTTAAACCACTGCTTCCAGATAAAATGTCTATAATTCAGAACAATGTTGGGTCTGAATTGGGAGAAATCTGCAGCTGTTATAGACCAGTATTTGGACCAGAAGTGACGGTCTGAATTTAAAAACATTAATTACTTGAGGATTTGTGATGTTTTTATCAGCTGTTTGACTCTCATTCTGACGGCACCCATTCACTGCAGAGCATCCATCGGTGAGCAAGTGATGTCATGCTGAATTTCTACAAATCTCTTTCCATGAAGAAACAAACCATGTCTACATCTTGGAAGGCCTGAAGGAGAGTACATTTTCAGCAAGTTTTCATGTTTGGTTGAACTGTTCATTAAAAATGAAGCCTTCTGCGTTATGGAAAGAAACCAAAAAATAAAATTTCTGTCATATTAGAGCAGTCCTGTTTGTGAAATCCTGCTCGTATACTATTAGGTAAGCCAGTGACTTCAACTTTTTCACCAATTTTTTGTTGAATTTGTTGAAAAATGACTAATAATAAAATAATAACGCTAAATTCTATCTATTATGAAAATATCCAGAGTTAAAAGCAACACATTTCTGGTTTTGTGTTGGTGAAGGGGATCTTTTAGATCAAAAAAGTTTGCGCTAGAAGAGTAGAGGACTAAGAGACGGCACATAAGGGAGCGTTTTCAGACCTGTTATTGACTCACTGCCCTCTCATTATATCAATTATGTTCTCACACGAGGAAAAGGTTCTTTTTTTTGCATTTTTTTTTTTTTTTTTACATAGACGTAAAACAATGGGATGAGATCTTTATTTAGAAATATTTCGGTTTACAAAAATAATTTAATTTACACTGAAAAGCAAAATAAAGATGTTTATGTAGGAAGAGTAGTTTGGTCTTCTCCCTCTATGACACGGCTCTCGGCAGTGACTTCCTGCAGTGAAACGTGAACAAATATCACCCAAACCATCAGCGTTCCTCATTTGTAAACCTGAAAATGAGATCTAAAGGAATACACTTACACCGCAGTTCGTCTCGGCCAGTATCGTCAGGCATTCGATGCGCTGCGACATTTGTGCCGCCGTCTGCTTTAGCTGAACATTTTCTATTTCAAGCAAATTTATCCTGAGGAAGTTCAACAAGAAATGCAGTTTTGATCAATGGATGTGGTAAGTGGTAAGTGTGAAAGAGAAAACTACCAGACGTTTGGGGTCAGTAAGATCTTATTTTTAAAGAAGATTCTTATTCTCACCAAAGCTGAATTTATTTGTGAATATCATAGTTTAAAATGGCTGTTTTCTATTTGAATTCATTTTAAAATGTAATTTATTCCAATGATGCAAAGCTGACTTTTCAGCATCATAACTCCAGTCTTCAGAGATCATTCTTTTTTTATTTTTGCTGCAAAGATTCTATATTTTAGGGTTCTTTGATGAATAGAGAGTTCAAAAGAACAGCATTTGTTAGAAATAGAAATTAATTTCTGTTTTAAAAATCAAGCTGACCCCAAACATTTTACACCTCTTGTGTTCATTTACAACTAAAAGTACCTCATCTGCGTGGTGGAAATCGCATCCGAAGCATTTTTCTGTGCCTGTTCAAAGTCATGCAGCTGTAAAAGAAGCTGTCTGTTCTTCTGAAGCAGACTCTCATTTTCAGATGTGACCGTCTTCATCATGTGTGCCGTCTAATGAGGAGCAGCCATCATCATTTAAAGGTCACACACAGTTCATCATTTTCACCCAGCCTGCCATGTTACTGTACCTTTTCCTCCTGTTTCCTCAGAATAAGAACCTCTTTGTCCAGCTCTTTTATTTTGATGTCCCGCCACCCCGTCTCTCTCAGGTAAACCTCTCTGGCTCGGCTCAGCTTGTTTTTGTAGTGGATTCGCTTGTCGTTGTATTTACTGAAAAAAAATATATAAAGCGGAAATAATGAAGAATCTCTTCCAAACTTGTTACTTTTAATCACTCAAGTAAGAATTTTGGGGAAAAAAATTATATATTGAAAAGACAAATATATATATTTATATTATATATATTTTTTTTTAGTTTTTTTTTTTTAGTTTTTAGTTTTTTCATTTTTACTAGTTTTGGTAACACTTTAGAATAATGGTCCATTAGTTAATGTTAGTTAATGAAAAGACAGTTATTCATAACTTATTCACAGTGCATTAACTAATGTTAACAAGCACAACTTTTGATTTAAATAATGCATTAATAAATGTTGAATTTAACATCAACTAAGATTAATAAATGCTGTAGAAGGATTGTTCTTGCTTCGATTATGTTAACTAAAGTAGTTAACTAACATGAACTAATGGACCATTATTCTAAAGTGTTACCCTAGCTTTTTTTATATATATGTCGCCATTGTTTTTATTCATTTTTATATCAGTTTTAGATATTTTAGTGCATCAAGTTCAACTAAATTAAAAGAGAAATGTTGCCTTTTAATAGTTTTTCGTGGTTTTCCAGTAAATGTTTATTTTATGTCAAGTAACAAAAATGTGTTTTTCTTTTTGTGGTTTTAGTTTTCTGTACCTTCTCTCAGCGTCTATTCTAACCAGAGCTAGCTGAAGTTCTGTCCTCAGAGAGTCTGTCTCCTGTTGACCGCTGCTTAGTCTGTTCCTCAGGTCTTCAATGTTTTGTTGGAGCTGCTCATACAGAAAACAAAAATCATGTTAGTATATAGAACCTAATATTGCAGTTTCTGGGCTAAAGAGCATTCAGGATTCCCTGTTCAGCACCCTCTGCGTCAGGTACCCTGCTGTTTTCCTGCTCGGCGTCACTGATGCTGTTCTGCAGTCGTGTGTTGTTTCTCCTCTGGGACAGCAGCTCTTGTTTGCTGGTGCTGAGGATGTTCTGGATGCCCTGGAGCTCTTCTAACATCCTCCTCTGCTCCTCTGCATCCTGCTGAAGCTGGACGTCCTGTGACTGATGTGAGTATGAAGCTGTGAGTATGAAGCTGTGTGTTCTAATAAATGGCATGAGATACTTTTTGTAGGCCAGACCCATAAATATTTACCTGAAGTACCACCTGAGATTTATTTTAGTAATTTAACAACACATTTGTATATTCAATGGTTCTCTTTTTTATGGTCAAATTGCACGCAAAAGAGAATGAGTAGGAGCAGTTTGTTTTTAATGATTTATATATATATAAATATATATATATATATATATATATATATATATATATATAAGGTTGCACAAAAATATATAGTGATTATTTTGGCAATTTTAACAGTGATATGGCATTTCAACTCATATTGCTTAATTAAGATATTTCAGGATGTTTATCAATATTTGTATTATTTTTAACTATAGAAATGATGATAAATATACAGTAAAACCAAAAATTATTAAGACATCAGATATCATTTTTATATATATATATTTTTAGTGGGTGCAGGACACAATAGTTTATATATGTAAGTGAGGATAGAAAAATAAAGTAAACCGTCACATATTATACCCAAAAATTCTTCATACAGTGGACTACCAGTAAAACATTATTCAGACGCTTTGACCTGACCATGTTTTGCTCAAGTCTTATCTGACGTTATCAATATGAATTTGTTCTGACACAGTTAACTCTTGAGTTCTTGTCATATTTTATGACCATTTTCTAAACTATAGCGAATAAACTGTGATAATTGTGAGAAATGTTGAAAGGTGTCTGAATAAATTTTGGTTTGACTGTATATCAGAGGTAGATTACAGTTGTACTCTAAATTAAAAAAATACAATAAAAACAATTGATAATTACAAAATAATTTTACACTACAATACCAATATTTATATCTTAAATTACCGGTCAAAATTCCTCACTATTAAACGTTTAAACCCTTAAGCTTTTAACATTTCAAAACCAGCTCATGTTTTGTTGGAATCTTAGTAAAATTTGTTAACTTCTGTCCGCAGAAAATTATGCAAATTAGTAAATAAAGTGAACCAAGCGCACATTCATTTATGTTCATTTTACCTTCAATTTAATGAATTCTTAATTTTTCAAACCCTGTGTCAGAATAGAGGTTTCTTCACCTGGACCAAAGCTTTGGCCTGCTCAATCTCCATCTGCATGCTCACAGACAGCTGTGTGGTCTTCTGCTGCTCCTCTTGAAGGGCAAGCTTCAGCTGGCAAACGTTTTCCTCCAAAGATGACACCTAAAATAGTCAGTTATTTAGTCCCTTAGCATAACTTGTGACCAAATCCACTTTAAAAATAAGAGTCAAATTTACCTCCTTCAGGTGTTTGTCACATTGTCTTTCCACTCCCTGTGTCTCCAGCTCTCGTACCTTAGTTACTAAATCTCTCAGCTGTGAAGAAATGCATGAATGCATTTGCTCGTTAAATTTGTCAATTCAAAAATTAACTAATTTACATATCACATCTTCATTTAGTTATTTCTAATCCATTGTTTTTAACATTTAATAAGCTTAGAAAAGTATACCAGCTTTCAATTGAAGTAAACTTAAAACAGTCTTCACATAAAAAAGTCAAAGAACGCCAGGAACAAAATGAAGAAAAAAAAACAATAATAAATTGCACAATTAACGTGTTATAATGGTGACAGCCCTTGTTTTTGTATGTCATCTCTTAGTCCTCACCTCCACCTGAAGGCTGCCGACGGTGCTCCTGTAATCCTCCGCCTGCTTCTCACAGAGGTTCTGGAAGTCTCTCACCAGCTGCTCTGCCTCCGTCCTCTTCCTCTTCTGCTCTTCACATTCGTCCACTGCCCTCCTCCGCAGGTCGGCTTCTGTCTCGAACTCCATCCGCAGCTTCAGCGTGACCTGCGTCAGATCGCGCAGCATGTGTAACCTCTCCTGCATCTCGTTAAGACACCTGGAAAAACCGTTTGTGCTCGTGTTGATTCTTGGAAGGTCTATGATTTGGATATATGTATCTGCTTTCAAAAAGCAAAAAGTCAAAGAGAGGCCGAACCCTTGATGGATATCCTCTTCCTGTGGCGTCTTGCCTTTGGATGGAGTGACAGTGCTGTCAGGGCCTTCTGTCTGTTAATGCAAAATAATATTTAAAAGATATTATACAAATGCTCAAGGAATTTCCTATGCACATCAGGGCTGAAATTATTGGAGTATAAAACTAAAAAGGAGTAATATTGTGAAATATTATTGCAATTTAAAAATTCAGATGAAAGCTGAATTTTCGGCATCATTCCTCCAGATCTTCAGACATCTTTCTAATATGCTGATTGGCTGCTTAACCATGCAAGCTTTAATTTTACTAATCCTTTAAATTAATTCGAATTAAAAAATTTTTATAAAATCTTACCGACCGCAAACTTTTAAGCATCCATTTTCTAAAATAATTATCTTTTTCGGTGATGATCGTACCATTTCAAGCAAATGCACACGCTCCGCCTGTAACCTCTTCACCATCTCTCTAAGGTGGCACAGCTCTTCTTCCTGTTTCTCATTTATCTCCTTCATTTTTCGCAATTCAGCAACTTCTAAAAAGAAAAAAAAAATCAACTAAACAAAAGAAAGTCAAACTCTAAGTGAGTTCAACTGAGAGGTTATCTATAGGATGTAAAAGAAAGAGAAATGGCGAATAAATTATACCACAGCGTTTCAGTTTCTCCACTTCGTGACGGAGCTGCTCAACTTCTATTTGAGCTTCTTGCAGCTCTGGTTCTAAGACACAAAGCATGATTTGGATCTCAGTATGTTCATGAGTGTGAATGTGAGACCAGTGAAGTGATTTACCATAAGCCTTTTGGGTCAGGTGAGCAGACTCCAGCTCATCCGTGAGTCTGCGGATCTCCTTGTGGGCCATAGCGAGTCGAGCAGAGGCCTCTTCTACATCTCGCTCCAGTTCCTGCAACGTCTGTCCCTTCAGTATGTTGTCCCTGCTGAACCGCAGGTCAACCGCCTGCTACAAACACAGAAACTCATGTAAAAACCATGCATGAGCATGACAGGAATCACGCTGCTTTAAGAAATCCTTAACATGCATGCTTTGAAAATGAAACATTCCCAAAAAAAAACTATACAAGGTTAGTAAATCTGCTCCTTGAGTAAATTAAACATGCATGATTGCTGGAATCCACCTGAAATGAGACATGATATTAATGTCTCCTCTTGCTTTCTGTTGCATATTTCAATGACATGCATCAGGTTAATTGGCATAAACATACAGGCAGAGATTTCTGTTCACTCTGAGCAGCCTTTCTGAGTCCTAGAAGCCTCTTCCAAGGGCTCTGAACGTGTGGTGCTGCCACCTTGTGGAAAGATGAGGTACATTATCATAAATCTCTAATCTGAAGTTCTGCACTTAAACAACAGAAAACAGGAATTAGGTCAGAAACATTGTTATATCATCAAAAGTGAAAACTATATGCAATATATATTTTTTATATATAAAGTTACATAAGTATATAAAGATATATAAGTTCATATGTTGCTACTAATGTAAAACTACAATAACAGTCTTGAGTGTTTTTACTGTTGCAAAATACATTATCACTCTGCTCTAATTTGCTAAATGTGACTGTAAGGCATTAAGATATGTATATTAAGCTGCTTTTAAACAGTGTGTATTGTGAAAATGGCTGTATAAATACTCTGAACTGATTCTCTTACTTTGACCACATTCTCTCTACAGTCCTTTGACGTTTGCTCCGTATGGACATCAGGATCCTGTGCGGTCTTCCAATCCACATTCTCCTGGCTTTGTATTTTCTCCAGCAGGGAGGCTCTGTCTGCGAGGAGGTATGCCACCTGTTCACTCAGGCTGATGGGAATAATATCAGCCAGACCTTCCTGAAGTAACATCTCAGAGATCTCACTCCGCCGTGCTTCTGTATGCATACATTCAAACACCATGAGTGGCGAAGAGCTGGTCTGATAGAGGACAGAATAGACAGAAACGCACCTTGTTGTTGTTGGATGTCATCCAGAGTAGCATGGAGCGTTTTGTTTTCTTGCTCGAGATGTAAAGCCACAGTGTCTCGGGTCTTTGTGAGACTCTTAATTTGATTAACATATTGCTGAACCTGACAACATAGACAACGTAAAATGATAAGACTGCCGGTTCCATTTTTTGTTCCACAGACAAAAAGACACTCATATGGATCAGAAACAAAATGCAGGGGACCAAACAATGAGTCTCCACTTTTATTTTTTTTTTGCTGTACTCACCTTTTCGATCTCAGCAACACGTTCCTTCTGCAGATCTTGTATCTGCTGGTTGAGGGATATCACTGTAGTTTCGCTGCTCCTGTAAAGCTGCCACAGCAGAGACAGACGCTCACTGCTGGAGGCCGAGGAGTCCAACCCTTCCTCCTGCAGACGCTGATCCATGTCCTGCAACATCTGTCCATCCCACACAGAGATGAACATACAGATGTTCTATCTATCTATCTATCTATCTATCTATCTATCTATCTATCTATCTATCTATCTATCTATCTATCCATCCATCTTAGGGTTTGGTGTCTTTTAGATGTTGTCTACACTAAACACGTGATCTACTAATGTTGTTTAAACATCTTTTGACAGCTGTTTTTGCAGATCGGTGGCGCACATGCGCACATCCCTTTTTCCTCTGAAACTACTAGCGGTTTTCTAGCATGAAAACATTCCAACTTTCTGTTACTTTTGCTTTTCAGTAAAACGAATGAAGCGAATAACACAGAGAATAGTACGAGGTATATGTAGCTATATAACATCAGATGTTTACCACTCTCCGATCGTGATGTGTTTACTTCTAAAGAACAGTAAATTTAACGATTTGCCACGTCAAGTTATTTAACAAACACACTTACCTGTGCTGTGCACATCTCTTTGCGTTATTCAGAACCATTTAATTACTTATTGTTCTAAGTTATTGTTTTGAAAGCGAAAAGTCCACGAAACGCACACACGTTGCCGATCATCCAAACTCTACTGCGGTGACTTCAATCGAGCCGCTTTTCTTTCATGTCCCTGTCGCGTTCTAACGGAACTTCTTAACTTTCACCGTCGCCTAGAAACGCGTGTTATAATGTATCACCTTCACTATTTTTCAGCATTTGCGTGAAATTGACGTTCATCAGCGTATAGGCTTTGTGTGTGTGTGTGTGTGTGTGTGTGGGACGTCCTGCAAAAGCATCCCACAAATCCCGTAATAGGAAACGCGGTTCCACAACAATTGACGTTCATTACACGAAACGGGCGCCTTTTACACTTCGAAAAAAGTGATTTTAACTACATTTCTTAAAGAGTTTAAACAATCCATGAAACCGCTTACAGCATTGTTTTAATTTTCATGCAATGACCCAGAAAAGAGCATATACTGATTTAAAATAGTTTCTTAAGATCCCCATCCTCATACATCAAATCCAGACATTGAAACTAACCATTTGAATGAACAGAATTAGATAAAAAACGTTTCTTTTGGTAAGCGTAAGCCTTCATTTTTGGAACTGAAGATTAACACACTTCAGGGGGATTTAGGGGTGTGAATTGATGTTTCCCTGGGTGGTCTGTTCCCCCTCCAACAGGAAGTAATTGTCCAGATTGCTTCATGTAGGAGTTTTCTAATTGCCTAAACCACAGCACCTGACTACTGTAATCCATAAACAGATGTGAAAATAATCATCAGACTATGAAAAAGATAAATAACACTTAACAGTAAACATAGCATTTTATCATATCTTATTGTTTAGGCAAATATAATTATTATTCAATTTCAGAACATCAGTGCGTGGACTGTTGTGCAATTATGTAACAGACTCTCTCTGGGTTTGTCCGGACACAAACTCAAGCCCATTTTTAGTTTGTAGAAACTATAACCTAGAGTTTTTCTGGAGCTGTGAAGGAAACTCCTCCTCTAACCTAGCTTGCATTCTTTCCTGGACCGTTTTCTCCCAAACGAGGGAGTTTGTGGAGAGAGTGAATGTGTGGAGAAGAGGGGAGGAGACCAGCTGAAGACACAGAGAACAACACAGAACTCCAGACCAAAGTTTCCAGAAGATCTGTTGGTACGAGTACACAAGGTAAGCAGCATTTTCACTTCTTCAACAACAGAAAGTATTTCCAGTTCTCATAATATGCCATAAATAATAGTTTTAGACAAGTTTTACAACCGCAGAAGGCATAGAAACAATTTTAAAGTGCCTAAAATTTCTTCAAAAAGCTATGGATGTACTGATTGATGAATAAAGAACCCAGAGGGTCTTCACTTTTACTTTATTAATGTATGAGACTACAGAATCTAAGAGTCACATCAAGAACTTTTCATAAAAAAACAACAACTTTAAAATTGTCCATATACAAAAAGTGCTGAACATAAGAACCACTGAAGAACCTTTACTATTATTATTATTATTAAGAGTCAAACTATTAATGTTCTATGAGATATTCTTGTTTGTTTAGTCATATAAACATGAGGAAAATCGTTAGAAACCTTAAGATAGAAGTAGAAATAAGATGCAACCAAACAGACTAGTAGATTATGGAATAATTCTCAAAAAAACTGTCCAAAATGTCTTAACCTCGTGTAATAATGTCTGTTCTGCTGTCCTGTCTGGGACATTGCTGTAAGATCTACTCACTTTTATGAGCAGTAAGTTCAGCTCAACTGTGTTTAAAGTGTAAAGAGCATCTCGGTAAAGTCTTGAATGGCACACAGAGCGACTAAAGAGAAATAACTGTCCGAATGTGAGCCAGGAATGCATAACGAGCAGCTCCTGCATGTAAACATGGAGAGGTGGGGTCCGATTTAATGAAAACCAGAGTTGCGAGATGTTGACTAAATACGTAATCTTAAGGCCACCACAAAGGGCCTTTTGATCTCTGGTTTGGAAAGAGATTCTCGCATGCACTGTGAGTTATTTTCCCTGCTCCTTCGTGACAGAGAAGGAGTGGAATCCCGGGATCTGTTTGTGTCATTCCCAATCTTCCTTCCCTATCCAGATGTGTCACACAGTCCTTATTTCTGAATGGATGTTTTGTTGATTTCAACCAGAAGTCTCCGTTCATCTTATGGACAGAAATGTCATGGAGGTTTTGTGGTATAGCCATGTTTGGCACCTTGGAAATGTGGTGATGGAAAATCATCTAGCAGTGAGGTAAAAACTCATTTATAGGTATGCCAGTGAAGTATTATTACAGCACATGAATCAAAGTTCACACGTAAGTCCAACATTTTTTTCCTGGAAAAGATGCTGTCAGCAAATGGCATCATTTTTATGAAGTAAACATGAATATTTCTGGAGACCCTCTGTACATTTGGCATCATATACAGAAGCGTAGGGTCAAGATTTTTTAAAGAAATTATCAAGAACGCATGAAATTGATCAAAGGTGACAGTAAAGACACTTATAATGTTACAGAAGATTTTCATTTCAAATTAATGCTGTTCTTTCTATTCAGAGAATCCTAAAAAACATAGCATATAGTAGTTTATGGAACAGGAATATTAACCAGCACAACTGTTTTCAACACTGATAATAAATGTTTCTTGAGCAGCAAATCAGCATATTAGAATTATTTCCGAAGGATCATTTGATAAAGACTGCTAAAAAAAATGCAGCTGTGATCACA
Organism: Carassius auratus; assembly: GCF_003368295.1. Taxonomy (NCBI): domain Eukaryota; kingdom Metazoa; phylum Chordata; class Actinopteri; order Cypriniformes; family Cyprinidae; genus Carassius; species Carassius auratus. The sequence continues at coordinate 19,114,964 of NC_039278.1, read as the reverse complement.
AGAATAAATGAAATTTTAACTATTTTTTTTAAGTTGTAATAATGTTTATGGTTTTTACTGTATTTTTCTATCAAATAAATGCAGTCTTGGTGAACATTAAAGACTTCTTTCAAAAACATTAAAAAATTTTTTTACCAGATTCAAACTTTTGAACGTTATTGTGTAAATGGGATGGAAACCTGAGATCTGTATCATTGTGCTTGTTTAGTTTCATTCAAATCTAGAGATCAGACACAAACTACTGCTGATTATACCGAGACCCTTCAAGCCAGACACATCCCTGGCTTTTCAGACACACTGATTGAATCCCAAATGATTCCTTCGTTTTTCTTTGTGAGATGAAAGTTCTGAACCAGGACCTTTTATTCTGCATGCAGGATCCACAAAAATGGCGTTCCTTTTGATGTTTGTGACTGTTCTGCATTTGGTCACCCTGGCCATGCTGTTCATTGCCACCATGGAGAAGGTTGGTCATAATTCCCTTGCACAATCACAGCTGTAAAAGACATCTTACCTATAGCTATTAAAATAAAAAATCTGCCCCATGAGCAAATGCATGGAGTTCAGAGGTCTTGCATGTTTGTCTAACAAAATATGGCCAAAATTCTAGGCTCAATTCTAAATAAATACTAAATATTTTTTATGTATAATATAATGTAAATAATTGTAGATAAGGTAAAACTGAATTTTAACAAGCATGTAGTTAGCATATTTCTTTGTCATTTTTTTTTTCATTTATATATTTTTCACTTATACTAAAAATACACTAAATACTCAAATACACAAAAAATTATACACTTTTATTATTGTGTTTTATTGTTGTTTTTACACTTCTTTTGCAGTGATTTTTGAAACTCTTTTTTTTTTAAACAATCAGTTTTATTTATATATTATTCAACATCTTTTTCTTCTTCTTACTTCTTCTTCTTCTTATTATTATTGCAACTTAATATTATGATTATGATGTTTTTCTAGTCCTGGTGGTCTTGGGGAGACATAGAGAACACAGATCTCTGGTATAAGTGCATCTATGAAAACGCCACAGAAACCTGGTTATGTGCTTCTGCCAGCGAGAGCGGTGGGTCATTTACTCTCATAAACAGATGGATTATTATAATCCCTGAATTTTATTATGACAGTTCAACGAGAACTGGTGCGTTCACAAAACTTCTATTGCTTATTTGCAAAAAAAATAAAATAGACTATTATTCCCTAATTTCATGATTGTGATTTCAAAAATATCAATTAAAGATTTTTCTAATTATTTATATGTATTAATTTAATATACATGCCAGATTAACAAAAGCAGTCAAATGTTTTAATCACAGAGATAAGAATTCGAAATGTATCAATTCAATTACAATCTGCAACGAAGTGAAAAAAATGAGATTAGGATTAGGGATAAAATAAAGTCTTCAGAATCATTCATACATGTGAAAATCTTATTAGAATTGAACAAATAGTTGTAATCTGGCTCAGATGCAGACAGGAATCATGTCTTTAAGGCAGTTTTTCTGCTGATAAAGTGACAATAGACGACTTCACTTTACAAATGGTTTTAAATACAAAAATGCTATGAAATGCATCATATTTTTTATCAGAATGTCTAATGTGTTTAGCAAAACAGGCATAAGAACTATTTTTCAGAATTATGCACCTAAAATGAGTATACAAAACAAGTATTGGATTTCTTTCAGACAAATATGATGCAGAGCAGAGTTATCAAACTATAACCATTTGTTAAAAGTAAGTAACTCTTTGTATTTGTGTGTGATTTTCTCCCTCAGAATGGCTGCAGTCAGTCCAGGCCCTCATGATCTTATCTGTGGTGCTCTCTTCCATCTCCTTCATGGTGTTCCTCGGACAGCTCTTCACTATGTCCAAAGGAGGACTTTACTATTTCACTGGCCTGTGTCAAATATTTGCAGGTATATAAACTATAATCTTGTATTTATTTGGCTATGTAGGTAGTAGACAGAAAATGCGTAGCATAATCTCACTCCCTATCTAATATCATATGTGCTTCCCCCTTGTGGTCACTTTTTATTCTCACCCCATTCGCTCCATTCACTCTCACAGGTGCTGCAGCGTGTGTGGCTGTTCTTATCTACACCTTCCAAAGGAGAGAAATTCTTCAAGATGCTCGTGAACTGGAAATGGGTCATTTCGGCTACTGTTACATTCTAGCGTGGGTGTGCGTGCCCCTTTTACTCGTCAGCGGAGCACTTTATGTGCATCTGCGCAAACGGGCCTGACTTTCTGCTTAACACCTGTACTTTAGTAGTTTAGTCTGCTATGAGATTATACAGTATATGCTTATGGCTGTTTTTAGGCAAGCCAGTTTATGATATGGCTTATTGTTATTTATTATTATCATAACAGTTTTTTGGGACCCAACTCCCAGCACCTGCTTTGCTGCTTTTGTGGAGTTGCAACAAAACTTGCTGTATTTTCTCATAGTGGGGAAACTGTTGTTCTAAGTTTGATGCTAACAGTCAGGTGGGATTTTGATGCAAAATGCTTGTTAAAAGAAAAAATGAAAATTTGCTGAAAATGTACTCGCCTCTAGGATATCCAAGGCATACCTGAATTCATCAGAACAGATTTGGAGAAATGTAGCATTGCATCACTGGCTCACTTGAATGGGTGCCGTCAGAATGAAAGTCCAAACAGCTGATAAAAACATCACAGTAATCCACTCCACTCCAGTCCATATTTTAATGTCTTGTGAACCAAAAAGTTGTGAAACAAATCCATCATAAGACATTTTATAATCTGTTGCTTATGGCTAAAATATGAGTCCTCTATCCATAAAGTTGCACAGATCATGCACCGTTTACAAGCCAAAACAGCTCTTAACAAATATGTGGGTGGATTTTGATATGAGAGGACATCAGGGGATGGACTATTTCTCTGGAAGGAGTGTTATTATGGGAGGATATTTTGTCCAGAAGTGATGTTTTTGAAAGTAAAAACCACACGAACGTCATAAGTGGACCTCAGGCAACAGCATTAAATAATCAAAAAGCCAGTTTATGACCCCTTTAAAATTAAAACACCCCAAAGATGGATTTGTTTCTTGTAGACAAGCAACCTTTCGCCATTATCAGCTGTTTGGACTCTCATTCTGACGGCACCCATTCACTGCAGAGGATCCATTGTTGAGCAAGTGATTAAATGCTACATTTCCCCAAATCTGTTGAGATGAAGAAAACTAATTTTCAGCAAATTTTCATTTTTGGGTGAACTGTTACTTTATGCTTAAAAAAATGGAGTGTAAAAGAAACTCCCAAAACTGGAAACTTTAAACCTGTCCTTTTTTCCAATATCAAAAACGTGCACGTGTCATTCTATTATTTTTTTTTTATGTATGCAAACACTATAAATAAAATGTTATAAAAAGATGCAAACCATAGTTATGATATTTTAGTTTAGAGTAAAAGTCTCTGAGAAAAATATTTCAGTGCAACAATGAATAAATAGAAAAACATGGTTGCAGCTCAAGTAGGATAAACAAGTGTCCACTAGGAGCAGAGTCAAGATGCCTTTTAAGTGGTTTACATAGTAATGAGATTGAATCAGTAAAAATAGTTGTTACTTGCTAACAATCTGAACAGCTAATTTAAAATACTTATATATTTAATTCAAACAACTCTAATCAATTTGTATCATTGACATTGTGGTTGACTTATTAGCATGACAACATCCCATTGTACCATACATTCTCTGCTTTTAAAAGCACTGTTGATTCTGTCTAGGCACACAATAAACATCGGCATGACAGATATACTGGGTGATTAAAGAATGTGTGCATTAAACAGTTGCATGAAATTCCAGTTGCTTGTACATGCAGATCCCAAAAGTGAGCAAAGGTGAGCTCAGCATATTTTCTGCAATGGATTAAAACACTCCTACACACAGGTAGCTCTTCTGCACTTGTCTGAGCATCTAGTATATTCATCACAATCTCATGTCCACGCAAATCGAGCTGTTTGACATGAAACGAGACCACTAGGCAGGTGTTGAGTTCCAGTCTTGGCCCCCTTTTGACTAAAGCTGGGAGGGAAGGAAGGTCTCAATCTCTGCTCCCCGGAGAAGACTGGCTCGGCTGGTAAAACCAGTCACGATAGCGAGGCTGGTGACAGAGATGTGTTTACTAAAGACACAATAAGGCCAGAGATCTAATATCAGCCTTATAATGCGAGATGAAGTGGGCTGAGGGAGACCAGAAGACGTTTTTGGGGATGGTTTGCTGATGATTTGCTGACTCAAGAAGCGGATTTGGGCGAAAGCTAAACATGGGCAGATTGCAGTGATGACTAGTTGCTCACATTGGCTGGTGACGGGGAGTAATTTAACACCAGACAGAGAGAGGCCATTTAGAAAGGGAGGAGATAGCAGAGATATGTCAGAACTTGACGCAAAGAGTCAATGGACTGAGGGTGTGTGAGTGAGACCGACGGCCACAGACGGGTAAGTCTCGACTTTTTGTGAAGTATTACCATAAAATAAATAGATAAAAATAGATTTTTACATCAAATAAGTATGTATAAACCACAGTTTTAAAAAGAGCATTTATTACTTAAGTGTGAACTGAGTGTAAAGTTCTCGGACACTATGTTATTTGCAATTAAATGAAGATGCATAATGTTTTAAATGTTTTTATAGAAATTCAAACTATTATACATCTTCATTTAATTGTAGATAACATGCAGTTAAGTTTAAATTAAAGCATAAATTATAATGTACGAGAACATTACTCTCAGTTCACACATAACTAATTCACACTTAAGTATATTCTTGAAAAGTTGAAGACAACAGAAATAATCATGAAATTACATATAAAGATGTATTAAGTCCTAACTGGGTCAGAAGCACCATAATGTTAATTTAATGCAACTGGCTGAAAAGTGCTTTTGATACATATTAAAATGATTATTTGATTACGTGAACTGCAGAATGTACTGACAATAACTGAAATATAATTAAATATAATTTTTATTAAAACTTATATGTCATGTATTTAATTACACATTTGTAATGATGTTGTACAATATATTAACTTTGAAAGTAATATTGAATAACACACCGACCCTCCAGAACTGTCTTCAAGCACACTTAAACTGCCTTTTATTTTATTCATATTATATTACGCTCTTCTGTTGAGTTTTGAAGTACACTACAAGTGCACGTTCAATGCAATTAAACACACCTTGTTTTTTCTTTTTTTTTCTTTTTACAAGGGTGTTCACCAAATCATATGAAAGAAACTCTAATTATTGTTGTTTTCCCTCAAGTCTGTATTCCAGGACATTTCAAAGTTCTCCAAATCTTCAAAGAAAAAGGGAAATGATTCTGCCATGGAGTATTCTCCTTTTACGATGACTCTTGGTGTTTAAAAACAGTTAAATATCTTCAACCCACGAAGAAGAACCTCAACTATTGAATAATTCACCAATCTCCAGATGCCGGTCATTGTTTAGATAGAAACATGTCATTTTCCTTGTAGGAGAAGGATTTCTCCAGCCATCGGCGGGCTCCAGTCATGTCAAACACTCAAGAGCAGAGCCTCAACGAGAACATCGTCTTCGCTCCATTGACAGAGTCCAGTCCAGACTTCTTGCACTGCGAGGAAGAGCGTTATTGTGTGGAAAGCCTGGTGAGCTCCGGTGCTGAGGCTTTCTACACCAAACTCCACCAGGAACAAATCGGGTCGTTCCTGTCCCCCGGTGAGGTGAACCAGATCTCCAGCTGGGCCGAGGAATATCATCAAAGTGATGCAATCCAGGAAAATGGAAATGGCGAGGTGGAGGTTGGTTCTGATGGGGAGGACTTCTCTGGACATTATTTTCCCACAGAGTCTGATACTCCAGCGCCATGTTTGGAACTGGGATGGCCGGAAAGGACCATCTGGATGGACATGGGACAGATTCACGTCTTCACCAACCCTCCTGCAGAACAGGCACCCTCCATACGGGAAGTCCTCAGGAGACACCTACAAGGAGCCACTAAGGTAAAACTAGATCCTTGGAGCTAAAACAAAGAGGTTGAGTTTAAGGGCCATTCACACCAAGAACAATTACTACAGTATATCAATTAAAGATACAGTTTAAAAATTGAATAGCGCACCACAACTACAACGACAGCAGCACTGATTAACAATATCCTTGGAATCACTTTCAAAACACTTTTTTTTTTTCAATTGATGAACCTTAAAAATATCGATAGCCAATCAGAATCCACCTGAGCTAGAGCTGGAGCATTTAAAGTAGCAGACAACAATAATAAACAATTCATATAGTTGGTATTATAGTTATCTTCATGGTTAACATGTTTATATTTGTGTGCAACGTCTTTATACATATAGCTATTTATATATTTCTATATACTGTATGAATATTTATTTTAGCTTGAGGAAAAGCTACTTCTTTGATTCGTCATGCAGTGTTTTTATGGTGGTGAAAAGGATTTTAGTACTTCAATAGGTTGGTATATTAACATTAAATTAGTTAATGAAATATACTTTTTTGCTGTCAATTTAAGTTCAATCTGTAAAACCTTAAAGTGTTGCTACAGATTTATTTATTTATTTTTTTTGCATGCATTTAACACTTTTTTAAGAGTGTAGTTGGTTGAATGTAAAAAGAGAAAACTGTTAAAAGCTGGCAACTTTGAATGACATTTCATATGAAGATGCATCTGCAGGAAGTCTTCTAAAACATTTCCTGTAAGGATAGTTTTTTGGATTTGTGTTGGGCAGCTGATCGCTGTGGTAACAGATAAATTGTCGGACAATGCTGTGATTGGTGACCTCCGAAACGCTGCATCGCGGGGAGTTCCTGTGTACATCATCCTCAACAAAAGATCTGTGGAAAAGAGCTGCTTTTCACAACGGCTTCAACATCCGGTGAGTGGATATACTGTAGTAAGCTTTTTTTTTTTTTTTTTTTCGAAACAAAAACTTTCTATTAAATTATTAAATTATTCTATTAAATCTATTAAATAATTTCTATTAAATTAAAATCTATTAAAATTAAAAGTATTTAAAAATACATAATTAAAAAAATTATAACAAATATAAATATTTAAATGATAAATGAAAACACAAAATAAAATATAAAAAATATTAAGAATATTAAAAAATATTTTAAAAGAATATTAAAAAATATTTTAAAAAATATTTAAACAATATTAAAAATATTAAAAATATTAAACATGTAAAAATGTAAAAATATTACAATATGTAAAATATATTAAAAATAAAAATAAATGAATAAAAATGAATAGTCTCTTAATGGTACCGAAATAACTTATGATATAGCAATTAATGACTGTGTTCTGCATGATTTTGTACAGGTTTTCATGATAATAATTCAAATCAGTTATGCAACCTTTAGACCACAAAATCTCCATGCACACCCTAACAGACTGAACTTTAGGCTGTTCCTCTAAACAAAAGACTCAGACACACCTTAGTGGATAACTGTATCTGTAAGCAAATGTCACTCTCCATCACAGAGTTTATTTCTCTTTCTGTCTCTGTAATAATGTGAAGAACTCACAAAGCAGAGACAAACAGGTTGAGTCACATTCATCTGGTGCAGATGGTTGCCGTGCGGTCGTGGAATGTTTGGGTTTAAATCTCTTCACATCTCTGAAACTTAACAGGATCTGACCTTCATTTAAAAGTTTTGAAGAATCAGTTGATCTGTGTAATGAAGATAAAAGGTTCTGAACCATTTGATTTTGCAGTGTTGTTCACGTGAATCTCTTCTACATATTCCAGAATATTATGGTGCGTGTTCTTGGAGGTAAAACGTACCTGACGCGTGACACTAAGGTAGTGGTCGGAGAGCTGAAGGAAAACTTTGTGTTGGTGGATCTGGAGACGGTGATGTTTGGGAGCTACAGGTAAAGAATGGCTTCATAAAAGAGTTCATAATTCATCCAAGAAACGCATTAACTGCGGTTAAAGACTTGCTCAAAGGAACAAGGGTGGGAACATTCTGGGATTTGAACCAACTTTTGGGTTGCCAGCTCATACCTTTAAGCCACACCACCCCTACATTATACAGACAATTAGAGAAATTAACAGTTTGTGGGAACAATTTGTTTGTCTCTTTCACAGGTGTGTAGGTACACTACTTTTTTTTTTTTCTTTTTTTTTAAGAAGTCTCTTATGTTCACCGAGGCTGCATTTATTTGATCAAAAATAAAGTAAAACAGTACTACTTTGAAATATTATTAACATTTTAATTTAATGTTTTTTTTTTATTTGAATATATTTTAAAATGCAGTTTATTCCTGTGATGTCAAAGCTGAATTTTCACTCTAGTCTGCACTGTCACATGATCCCTTTGAAATCATTCTACATTTCTTATTATAGAATTATATATATATATATATATATATATATATATATATATATATATATATATATATATATATATATATATATATATATATATATAAATATATAGGAAACCATGATACATTTTTTTTCCAGAAAAAACGTTTAAAAGAACAGCATTTATTTTAAAAGGAACTCTTCTGTAACATAATCTTAATGTGTTTACTGCCAATCAAATGCATCCTTTTTGAATAAAAGTATTAATTTCTTTAAAAAATCTTCTAACGGTGGTGTAAATAAATGACTTGGTCACCTAAAATCGTTTAGTTTCCATCTTTTTGTTTGAAATTCATGTGATTCCACACAAACACAATGGATTAACATCTGTCAAGCTCCAAAAGAACAAAGTAGCATTATAAAACTCATAAAATAGTCATTAAAAAACTCTATTAACTCTCAATTTTCTAAGTGCAAAAATAGATTTTTTATTTTATTATTTTTTTTTTTTTTTGCTTTGAGACAAACAAGAAAAAACTAATAGAAAAGTCCAAAAACATCACGTTTAAAGCAAGTCGTTGACTGTTAACAGACATTTTATATTTGAAATATGTGGAAGAATGAGTTTTGAATTCCACACTATATTTATTCTAGTTGTATGATGATATTTAGCTGTTTTGTGGTAGTTGTGCATCTTCTAAATCCTTTATAATCTCTTGATTGGTTTTCTTTGTCTTGGTCAGTCTGAGCTGGACCGACGCTCACCTGCACCGTCAGCTCGTCACTGTTTTGAGCGGCCGGGCCGTTGAATCTTTCGATCAAGAGTTTCGGATCCTCTATGCTGCCTCGCTCCCAATCCCAGATGCGTGGAAAACTGGAAAAGAAGCTACCGAACCCAAAACATTAAAAAAAGTACAGCCACTGAACATTAATATCAACAAAGTAGAACTCAAAGAGTTGGTCTCCAGTCCTCCACCTCCACCTACAGACAACCCCCTGGACTGGGAGGAGATGGGGGTCATCCAGAGATTCCCGGACAGCCCTCTATCTCCATCTGATCCTCCTGAGATCCCGTTTCATCACCGACAGCTCCTGGAACGCCATCCGGGAAGATGGGAACCTCCCTACAAAGAGTTTAACAGCAGACTTCAGCCTGGGTATCAAGAAGACGTTAAGTAAGTAGACCATGCACACCTCAGAGTCTATGTGTGACGGTCTCACGATTACATAAAGAGTGCTCACAAAAATATGAGAAAACAACAACTAAAACTAAACAACTAACCATAACTGGTAACTATATAGTAGCTTTGTGTAACAAAAATATTTTTTATACATAAAAGTATTAAATGTCATGTCATTCATGACAGCTTTTGAATAGATTATTTTGCATTAAATACTACAAAACTGACATACATTTTATAGCTGACCTGAAAGTGTAATGAAAAACAATATAATTTGACAAAATGTACTGTAATATTACTTTGTGATATTGTGCTACAAAAAGACATTAAATGCAATGTAGACATTACTGTCTAAAAACCTTCACAAATTTTGTTATATGTGTGTATAACAAAAAGGCAGTGATAAACTATATAGAATTATTGTTCAAAAAACCTGTATTCATGCTTTAATGTGCAGAAGTATGAATGAAATGAAAACAAAAACATCACGCTGGAACTGATAACATAATTTACATTTTTTGTTATTGAATGTATTTTATCTTTTCATGAAAGGTCTGTAAAGCTCAGATTTGATGTGAATACACAGTTTTTGATTTGAGATGGGGAAGGTTTTTAAAACGACTAAACCTCAAACTGGAATGTATGACTCTGTATAGATTAATATAGTGTATAATGATTTAATATTCTGTTAAAGATCTCAATCCTGAAGCTGCTTCTTGTTGTATTTCAGAATTAGGTCAAATGTTCACTCCAAAGGCATTTTCTGTACGAAAGTTTATTTTACTCTGTCTTATCTTTTCACGTTTCAGGTTTAGTTCAATGTTTCTGTCAGATCTAAGGCATCCGGAATATCAAAGACCAAGGTCACTATTTCTCAAAAAGCTTTTCATATTAATCTCAAATGTACAGATGCAGTGTCAGACTTAACATACTTGGTCTTTTTCTGTTGTAGGCGACATTACGCTCCAGGAGAAATGCATTGCAATGAGGTGGTGAACAGGTCAATATTACAACCCCTCCAGAGTCCAGTAAAGTGAAAGAGAAACAGGTTGGCACATATTTGGATAGATGTTAACAAAAGTTGTGCTAATCTCTTTCATCTAAAGGCCTCCTCTACAGATTCCTGACAGAATCACGTATCCTCTACTGAATGCTGAAAATGAGGAGAGGTTTCCGCTGTACAAATCTCGCGCTCACCGAATGGACATGACATCAGAGGAAGAGCTCGGAGCCGCTGTGAGACGAGAGCCTTACCAGATGAGTGACAGAGCTTTAGGAGAGACCATGAACCTTGAAGGAAGCACACAAGCTCATTTTAAGGTATATGCTGCTATACGTTAACATATGTGACCCTGGAGCACAAAAGCAGTTTTAAGTCGCTGGGGAATGTTTTTAGCAATAGCCAAAAATAAATTGTATGGGTCAAAATTATTGATTTTTTTTCTTTTATGCCAAAAATCATTAGTATATAAAGTAAAGATTATGTTCCATGAAGATATTTTGTAAATTTCCTTCTGTAAGTATATTAAAATTGTATTATTGATTAGTAATATGCATTGCTAAAAACTTCATTTGGACAAATTTAAAGCCTATTTTCTAATTATTTAGATTTTTTTGCACCCTCAGATTCCAGATTTTCAAATAATTGTATCTCAGAAAAATATTTTCCTATCAATATCAATAAATAAAATTGATCCTTTTGACTGGTTTTGTGGTCCAGGGTCACATATGACAAACAAATTTGCATTAAATTACCAATAAAACTAGAAACAACTGCAATTTTTACTGACCTCACTGTGTAGAGATAAATATTTTGACAAAAAAAAAAAAAAAAATTAACTGCAGACATCACTGTCTAATACTGTTAGCTTTATGTAACAAAAATGTAAAAAATAATTAAATAATCATAAAAGTCATTATTCATGAAGATTTTAAACAACAATCAAGATTTTAAACGCCACCAACTAAATTAGAAATTTCACATAAAAATGACTTTAAATGGTAGTTGATAAGAAGCAGAATTTGACTAAATATTACATTATATTGTATATGTAAAGCCTATAATGCAGAGCAGCATACATCACAGTTTAACACTAAATGATAACTTTGTGTAAAATATTAAAAACTTATATTGAAGTCATTATTTAATTCTTTGGTATATACTGTACTGACCCGAATATAAGACGATGTTTATTTCTTGGAATACATCTGAAAAAAAAAAAAAAAACGCGGTCGCCTTTGACATGTCAATAATACACCCACGACGATAGGTGGCGCCAAAAACAAATAAAACGAGTGTTCCATGAAATAAGTGTTGTAAAGATCACGAGAAAGTGAAAACAAAAGAAAATGCTTTATCGGCATGATGGGACCAAACTTTCTCTGTAAGTGATTTTAATTCAATTCAATTCAATTCAATTCAAGTTTATTTGTATAGCGCTTTTTACAATACAAATTGTTACAAAGCAACTTTACAGAAAATTATGTTTCTACAATATTTAGTAGTAGCTTATGGTGGTGACTGTCAGTTTGTGCACGTTTGACAGGATTTTAGAAAAAAATAATACGTTAAAAAATTAATACGTAGTCAGCTGGACGATGAACATTATCAATATTATTAATTAATAGTTATTATATGATGCAGTCACACTTGTAGCAATATTTGTTAGTTCTGTTGTTGGTTCAGGGTTAGCATCATCTGAGGTCCTCTGAGGGTCAGCATCATCTCTTCTCAGTTGTTCTGGATCCAGACTGGAGCTTGTGTAAATCCTAGTCCCTTGGCAAACATAGAAACAAATAGAGACATCATTAGCATGCTGCTGATCCAACAAAGTAAAATTAGTTTAACCCAAGCTAATGAATAAAAACGCACATTTGATCAGATGCAACTACACTCACAATTTAAGAGATACATTATTCGAATGCTTGGCGAAAGAGATGTGTTTTTAATCTAGATTTAAACAGAGAGAGTGTGTCTGAACCCCGAACATTATCAGGAAGGCTATTCCAGAGTTCGGGAGCCAAATATGAGAAAGCTCTACCTCCTTTAGTGGACTTTGCTATCCTAGGAACTACCAAAATTTTGACATAAGTTTTAAAACACAAGACAGTACCCAGATTTAAAAAGACTGCAATAAGATTTCACTTCTACCGGTAATACAGTTTGAGATGGATGGACTAAATGTTATTATATAACCTGTTATTTTTATGTTATATCAAAAAGTGTATATTTTTAAATGTGATTATTGTTGGTACATTTGAC